>NW_017670923.1:59866-150527 GCF_001879085.1 Nicotiana attenuata
AAGGTACTATAAGCAATATTTAACAGCACCCACTTTGAATCAAACAAGAAATCTTCAAAAATAAAATTGAGCTTCAAGCCCAACAATGGTGGATATTCAAATACACATAAAAATTTAGATCTGGGAAGCTTACTCGAAGATAATATAAGCAATATTTTATAGCACCCACATCAAATCAAATAATAAATCTTCATAATAATATATTTTTGTGCTCTCCAAGTTCATATATTTTTATAACTTTATATATTATTTAATAAATATTATATTATATTATTTTTAATTAGTATTATTATGATAAGATATAAAACATATTAGGAAATGTGGTGCATTTAAAAGATACAACAAAGGTGCATATGAATCTGACAATATGAAGTTTCATGCTAAGCAATGGCAAAGATAAGAATGGGTAAAGCGGGTAAAATAAATGTGCCGCATAGGTATAAAATGTAATAGAAATGAACATGGGTAGATACGGATAAATATTTTGTCTTTTATGGGTATATAACATAATTTGGGGAGAAATTCAAAAATAGTCAGATTTACCACTGGTCATTGAAAAATAGCCAAGTTTCAAAAGTCATCGAAATTTATCCACTTTAAATCTGAGCGAAAACACTGTTCAAAATCCGGAAAAATACGCCCACAAATTTTACGGGAGTTCCAGGATAACTATGCTGGAACTCCCGCAAATTTTACGGGAGTTCAAGCATAATTATGCTGTGCGGGAGTTCCAGCAAGTATAATTGTCCAGTATAATATACTGGAGTTTGGAGCACTGGTGCTCCAGTCTCCCGCAAATTTTACAGGAGTTAGCAAAGTATACCGGTCCAGCATAATATGCTGGAGTTCGTACACAAATGCACCAGAACTCCCGTATATTATACTGGACCGGTCCCTGTTGCAGCAAAATAGTGGCTATTTTTCATTGACTTGATAAACGCTGGCTATTTTTCATTGACCAGTGTGAAAACTGGCTATAATATGATATTTTAACCATAATTTGCTCTTTTAAAAAATGTGTCTGCTTTGGGCCTAGTAGGAAGGCCCAATATTGAAATTAAATCTACAGACTCCCCCACCTCCATCTCACGTGCCTTCTTCTTTAACTTAAAATCAACACTCAAGCACCCCCACGTGATTAACACAATCTCCTGTGCAGCTATAACATTGCCCTGACCTAGCTCTGTCATATAGGTGGATATTGCCTAGCGGTCCTTCTCCTTCGGAATTTGGAACCTTCATCTGCACCTGCTCTTTCTATGGAGACCGATGATCCCAGTGCATATCGTGTTTGTCTCTCAACCGAAATTGGAATGAGAAATTTGATGCCATTCCTCTCAATCGCTACCTCAGTAGGGCAATTCCGACCATCTCCGGCTACTTCTATTCTAGCCCACTTGAGATGATTTTTGAGATTTGTTTCATCCTATGTAGCAATCCATCCTCCACAGAGATCTCCGATTTCTTTGAATATCTTCTGCGAACAAAGATGAAAAGGGACCCCCATTGCTCTAACCTGGCTAGTTTTTACGGAGAAAGAATTGGAGATACAACCAGTGGGGTTCCACCATTCAAGATAAAACTTGAATTTGTTCCATCTCCATTCACTTTGGAGAATCTGCTCTGCCATGCATCTATTAGGAAACTCAAAAAGAAACATGTTTCCAGTCATCTCGTACATATTCACCCAAACACTGCTTTCCAAGTAATAGAGGCCCATCTCCTAATGTGTGATAGAGTGGGTCTCTCAGTTACTTCTTTCCCAAAATACCCAAGTATACATCTTTGTAGCATACCAGTGTCCTTCAACCCAGGTGGCTCCGAAATGACAATGGCACTTTTATTGGTGCTGACAATTAATTTACGGAGGATATTCGATTGCCATCTGCTCTCACGTACAGCTTTGGTGTAGGGATAGTTCGCTTCAGTAACTCTAGGGGGCTCTTTACTGTTCAACTTTGAAGAGCCTTTAATGAACCTTTCAATATTAAAAGCGATGTCCTTCCATCCCGCATTCGATGTTGTTTCGGGGATTATAATAACTGATCTCCCATCTCCCACTAATGACAGAATACTAATATATCTTCCATGGTCATTATACTTCCTAGTACAAAAATAGTCTGTTAGTTGGTCTTTTTGGTTTTCCATCTCCTAACCAGATTTTTCTGATCCTTCGAGGCTTCTTTGAGAACGAAGCAAATCCACTCCATAGCTTTTATGCTTATTGTTGAACGTCTCATCATGTTACGGCTTCTCTCCACCCAGTCATACCATGTGTCCTTTTTCGAGGTCCACCTGGTGATGTCAAAGGATTTGAAACCTACGTTGAAGTAAATTCTGTCATCTCCCATGGAAGTGATGTTAGAGCTACCCTTATTTACCCATTTATTTTTGTACCTTTAAACTAATTACATTTCCTATCCACAGTAATTTTTATGGGAAATTTTTTCTTTATTCTCCAATTATTTTTTATTTCTATGCTTTTTTTCTTTTTTTTTTCTTTTCTCCTTTTCTTTTTTCTCGGTTTCTTCTTTTTTTTCTTTTTTCCTTTTCTAATTTCATTTAACTTTTTTTCTATTCTTTTTTTCTTTATAGTCTAATTTTGTTTACTGTTTTCACTATTTTTATTATTCTTTTTTTATACTATTCCTAAAAAAAATCAAATTGTGTACCAATTAAATATAGCTAATACAACCAAAAAATATTAACTAACATATGGTACCAGTATAGTATATAGCTATACCAACAGGGTATACAATTGTACGCAAAGAGTTAAAAAAATTCTTGTTTTGAGTTTGAAAATAACCACATACTCAACAAACATAATTTATAAGTTTCAAAGCTTCAAGGTCCTCCAATAGTATATAAATATTTTGCAGAAGTCAGAAGTCTTGGAATTCAAGTTATAGAATAAATCAAAGCGAAAAAGAGATTTGAATTTTCACTTTGCCCCTCACGCTGGATAAAAGCTTAAAGCAAATTAAAAGGGAAAAGGCAAGTGAATTTACGGGTAATAAGTATACTATTATGGTATACTGTATACTATTACAGCATACTGTTACGGTATATTGCATATTATTACAGTATACTATAATAATATATTGTATACTATAATGGTATACTGTTGCAATATAACTATATACTCCTATAGTATATTGTATATTGTAGCGATATACTGTTAGGTAACTGTGTTCTTCTTCGATTATTACAATATACCGTTGCAGTATATTGTAAACTATAACAGTATACTGTTGCAGTATAGCTATATACTCCTACAACATATTGTATACCGTAGCAATATACTATTGAGTAGTTGTGTTCTTCGATTTTCAGCTGAAAATTTTGATCTTAATCACCTCAAATCAGCTCCAAATGCTATCAAATTTCAGTATGAACTTCCAGAAGGTATTACAAGCAATATTTAACAGCACCCACTTTGAATCAAATAAGAAATCTTCAAAATAAAAATTTTAAATTCAAGAGCTTCAAAACAAATCTCATACATGTTCTCCTTCCATTTAGTATAAGAATTTTTTTTTTTTTTTGGAATTAAACTGATTTTGCATTAGCAGACATGTAGGTCATTGAGGAGAAGAGGTAGTCCGGAGGTTGTGTTTGCCTCTGTTGTACTTGTAGAAGATTTCAACATACAAGGAAAGGGAATTTTGACATAAGCAGTTGCAAATTGTTGGACATAGGCAATGTAAATGGGAACAAATGTTGGATGATTACATAGTTTTCCATGTTAGTAGGGATCCTCTTTCACTATAGGAAGCTACTGGATTTATACCCTTTCTTGATGAGAAATTCAGTAGTTAATATGTAGTTAACCAAATATACCCGCCCTTTCCAAAAGAAAATTCCCGCGATCTTCACTAGTATTCAATTCCGGATCTGACAAATATGGTCCAATTCACTCATTTGCAACAGTTTCCTTCAAAAGATTTTTTTC
Source organism: Nicotiana attenuata (assembly GCF_001879085.1). NCBI lineage: Eukaryota > Viridiplantae > Streptophyta > Magnoliopsida > Solanales > Solanaceae > Nicotiana > Nicotiana attenuata. The sequence goes on from NW_017670923.1 coordinate 63,819, forward strand.
TCTTCAACACACAGACAAAACCTACAGATCACTACCATGGCTTCCGAGAAAGAAACGCTAGATGAGAAGAAACAAGAAAAAGAAACAAACAAGCAAGAAGAAAAGGTTAAACATAACAGTGAAGAAATAAAAATTGATAATGATAAGGATGAAATAGGGGAAGACAGAGAGGGTGCAGGGGGAATGGAAGTAGACAAATAAGAGGAAGAGGAAGAATCTGGGGAGGAAGAGGAAAAGGAAAAAGTTGTGAAGAAGGGAAAAGATAGAGGTGCAGTGAAAGAGGGGGAAGGGAAAAGGGATAATATGGATTCGCCCGCAACACCAGGTTCAAGGCCATCGGTGGAGACATACACAAAACAATTACTGTAAAAATAACCGGATAAATAGTTTGGATGGGTAGGAGTAGTAAATAGTTTGGGCCTGAACATTAAAGGGTAAATAGTTTAGAATTAATGGGTATAAAGTGAGATTTTCCCTTTCTTTTTTTTTGTAAAAATTGTGTGGGGAAGCCACTTTTTAAAGTGGTATTTACTTTTTATCCAACATTTTTAATGCTGAGCAAAAGTAGCCACTAGTCTATTAAAATTAATATGAAAAGACAGTATTACTCTTTCCTTCCCAAACGAAAATACGCCATTTTCATATTATTTCCTTACATCTCATGAACTTTTCTACTTGTTCCTTTTTCACTTTCTTTCTTCCATTCCCATTCGTTCAATAAATGAGGAATATTATTCTTAATATACGCCATTTCAGATTCATCATCTTTATCTTCTCCCAACTTGTCACAATTAATAGTCAACACCTGCACTTTGTTTAGGCACCATATTCCAAAGTTATTACTTAATTAGAACTCAATTTATCTTCTTTTCTCCCAGCAGCTGCACGTAAACCCATCTTCTTTGTTTACAAATTGAAATTCCTATAAGACACTATCACCATATATGTTATTTTGTATTTAGTCCTTAACTTAGAGTTACAAGCACAGAAATTAAGGATAGGTAGCCCTCAACTTCGAGTTCCAAGTTCAAAAGTTAAGGACATGTAGTCCCAAACTTAGAGTTACAAGTTCAAAAGTTAAGGACAGGTAGTCCAAAACTTAGACTAACAAGCTCAAAAGTTAAGGACAATAGGTCCTGAACTTATAGTTACAAGTTCAAAAGTTAAGGATTGGTCCTGAAGTCCTTAACTTAGACTAACAAGCTCAAAAGTTAAGGACAATAGGTCCTGAACTTAGGCTAAGAAGTCCAAAAGTTAAGGACAATAGGTCCTGAACTTAGACTAACAAGCTCAAAAGTTAAGGACAATAGGTCCTGAACTTAGACTTACAAGTTTAAAAGTTAAGGACAAGTAGTCCTTAACTTAGAGTTACAAGCACAGAACTTAAGGACAAGTGGTCCTGAACTTCGAGTTCCAAGTTCAAAAGTTAAGGACATGTAGTCCTGAAGTCCTGAACTTAGAGTTGCAAGTTCATAAAGTAAGGACACTTGGTCCTGAACTTTTATGAGCAGAGGGTATTTTCGTCCGGGCAGGTAAAGTTTATTAAAGCAGTGGCTAAAGACTAAAGACATTTTAAACCGTGGCTTAAAAGTAAATACATGCGTTATTAGTGGCTAACCGTGCACTTTCCCTGTTTTTTTAACTTGCTAACAAATGTTGAACTACCATGTTCAGACCCATGTGTTAGGAAAAACACATGTATAACACAAACAGAAGATGATAGAGAAAGCATGAGAGGACGAATAAATTAACATGAATGTACATTTCAAATGAGACAATACATCATTCATCCCAATATTTTTTTAAATGAGACAAGTCCCCAAAGGAAGAGGGGAGAGGGGGGCCATAAAAAGAGAACGAGAAAGAGAGAGAACCTAGATACAAGAGGACAGTGCCACATGAGATCATACCCTAGATCACAGAATTGAATGCAAATTATGCCTGAGCTTAACCATAGCTTGCCGGTGGATAACATACGCCCATTCCTCATACTAAGCAGCCTTTGAAACCTTTTCTTAATGTTGTTTCATCTAGGTTTTTGCCTATGAATACTAACTTGTTTATTCTCTTCTCATTTGGTTCCCATGTCTTGCCTGGGCATCCATCTAAAATCGAATGTACCCCCTTCGAAAATTTAAAGAAAAAAAAAAAAAAAAAAAATTCAGTATCAAGAATAACAGATCATCAAGATGGAACATACTACCGTGAAGAAATTGATGAGAACCTGGAAAACATAGCGCTCTTCAGAATCACTCACAGATAAAACCCCCTTCATCCTGTACAGGTCATCCCCTTTCTCTTCAATGAGCCTTTCAAGCCAATCATCAACCTGGACCATGTACCCCACGAAAAGGTTGTTCATCCACAACGAGTTAATTTTGGACAAAAAATAGCCAAGGAAGAATTTCAATCATACAGTTTCTGTTTATCTTCTTTTCTTTTCTTTTTTTCTTTTGATTGTAAAGCATATCAGGGGAGCAAACACACTGAGCAGTTACATATGGGCAGAGCAGCAAGACTTTTACGCATGCAGTGATTTGCAAACTTGGCAACTCAACAATAATCAGGATAAAAATTCGAAATAGAAAAAAGGCTAGCTAGAAAAAGCATATACCTCATCTAAATCTAAGGTTCCCTCGGACACAATACAAACACTGGATACAGCAGAATCATGCACATGATCATGATGGGGGCCTTTGTGATGTCCTGTAAACAATGAGGCTTTCTATTAATGCTACGGAAGAAGAAGAAGAAGAAACTGGTAGGAGCATCCTGTCTATCTTCTGATAAGATGAGAAGTCATATCAGTAATAACGAGGAATCTAACACATCAAACACTAATTGCACATATATTTTTTTTTTCTTAAAAAAGAGAAGACAGGAAAACATTGGAAAGAACATGAGAACAAAGAAGAAAAGTTTCAAAAAAGTTACAGTAATCACTACCATGCCCATCTTCATGATGGTGCCCACAGTGTGAGCCCTCTGATTGAACTTCAGAATCAACTCTGCAAAAGCAAGACGTTCATAAAAAATCAGTAAAAATAACTCAAGATACCATTCTGACCCATGGAATAGGAAAATTTTTAAGAAGCAAGTTCTTTAAGAGAATCACCTATCAAGATCATAACCACCAACTCCCAGAACAAAGTCCATATCAACCACCCCATATTTTGCCTTCTTTATTTGTGCCATCCCATTGATATGCTGGAAAGTTATAGCAATCAACACTTTGTATGTAAAAGAGGAGTCATAATCAAACAGGAGAAGAGTATAACTAAATGCAGACTCAAGAAGTACATTTATCCACCAGAAATGACAATACAGATTTATACCTAATTGTCAAAGCTGTTAGATACACGGAACACCACAGAACTAAGAAAAACAGATGGACTTCAAGGTTGTAACAGCTCAAAATGCATTACCAAGTCATATCGAGACAAGCATTATGGAAAAAATTAAGGTAATACAGTAAGAAAGTAGTGAGAAGAACCTCGAAAATAAATTTTATCTTCTTTCGCATTAAGCAAATTAGTTAACACTACATGCGTAAGAGGGGATGTCCAAGCTTAACCCTATTTAATGATTCATATGCTTCTCATATTGCAACACCCTCAGTGCATGTCGTGTTTTTATATTATATTCGAGAAACTCCCAGCACCACAATACCAGAAGATAGACAAATAAGCTTAAAAAAGAAGATACTCTACCAAATAAGCTTAAAAAAAAGAAGAGACTCTACCTTGATTTTCTTTGTCAACACTTCGAGCTCAGCTTCAGCAACCAAGTCTATCTGTCAAGATAATCAGAAGAACATAAACTGAATTATAGGCTTCCCAAGATTGCTTGACCTACTGCAGGCTATAAACTGAAGTATAGGCTTCCCAGGATTGCTTGAACCTAATGCAGGCTAGGAAAGGCGAGCGACCAATTGCAAAGCTAGAAGCTGCCTTACCTTGTTCAAGATAATACGATCGGCATAAGCCACTTGTTCAACAGCCTCATTCACCACAAATCTGGGTTTTATCTCATTTAAATGCTGTAAGGCATGCTTGCAGTCAACCAGGGTAACGACTCCATCAAGTTTGACATGTCTTGAAACCAACTCATCGGAACAAAATGTTTCAATAACTGGACCAGGCTTTGCAAGACCTGCAAAACAAGTAGCAACTCAGAGGAACGGTTCGGAGATGATAAACACTCACTAAACCATGGGTTCCAAATTTCAATTTCTGAAGAACAAGATGCTACAGGGATTTAGTCAGACCAAAATGCATATTGAGTATTTAGCCAGCATTCTACAGGGGCCTCATAATGGGCTAAACTAAGGAACCCCACCTTTCGTGGTTTTATTTTTTTCTTTGCCCTGTTTCACCCCCTGAAGAAGGGGGTCTACAAAGGATACTCCATTGCAAAAAGCTAGTCAGCAACATTCAGCAAAATTGAAAAACTTTTCTGTCAGCGATGCCAGTGGACATTAACCTTGCCGGACCATGTACAGCGCAATTGAAGTTACCGAGGAGGTCACAACAGACCTAAACGACTAAGGCTTCATGCAAGAGAGTGAAAGGACCAGATGGATAACAGAAATAAACAAAACTGCAGTAGTCATTGGCAAATTAAATGAAGTTACATGCTCCTAAGTGTCGGAATTTTATTTGAATCAACATCACGAAAGATAATTACCAAAACATAAAAAAAAATGGCACATATGCATAAGTTCCCTTTTTTGCTGTTCGTATCACTGCATCAACATCATCTAAAGGTGGAGGAAGGAATTCATATCAAGCTGCAGTTTGGATTAAAGCAAATCTATTTCTATGTGGATGTGTTTTAAGGCAAAATAAATTTAATCCATCCTGTCAATAAAAGAGATAAGAAACCCCTCTGCTAAATGTTTTCACATACTTTATAGAAGAACATTAGCTATTTCTCATAACATGACCTGCATATATCAAGCAAAGTTATCCGCTGAAGTATTTAAGTGATTTGCAAGTGCCAAAGTACATAATCAGATTTTTTTTCTTTTTGATTAGTACTTCATAATCAGATGTTCTTGAGGTCTTACTAACAAAATCGAGTTTCATTGCACGTGAGCACATTTGACAACAACAGTTAGTTACATTTATTAAACAGTTTCACATACCTGTTGTCTCTATAACTATGTGATCAAATTTGTCTCTCCTCTTCTTAACGAGCTCCAAAAGCATCATGACAAGGTCACCACGTACAGTACAACATAGACAACCATTATTAATCATGACAATGTCCTCATTAGATGAAGAATGACTAGCAACCAATGAGCCATCAATGTCCACCTCACCAAACTGCAATTGGATTTAGTCATATAAATATCTAAGTAAATGTAGATAGTCCAAATTTTACTAGCCATATCATATTGTGAAAGGCAGTTCAAGAACTTGTTATTGGATGATGATAAGCATGCAAGGTGCATGTGCAATACACATTGTCTACGCAAAATAACAAACAATGACGCATATCATTTAAGAATGGCAGAAACTGACTGGTGCATCAGTACCTAATCTTTATTAAAAAAAATTAAATCAGGAAACAACTGTGCAAAAGCAAACTCAAATTATAAAATGATGCCATGCAATTTGTAAAACAATGCGAAAACTGGCTCATTGTTCTGCAAAAATTTTCCTACAGGTATTATGTTTGTAACTATAGGACAGAAGAAAGATTGGCAAACTTCGGTTGCCACAGTATGTAATAACCACATCAATTAACAAGCTCTAGTGTTAGATTCACATCCTTGTTATTTTGCTCAAATGGTTACTAAGTTTGATAGTAGTATTTTGTTTTAAAGCATAAGAATGAAAGTTAATGACTTGAACAATCAAGCTAGTTCGTCATTCTAAGACAGGTGCTTGTAGAAATTGTGAGCTAAGCTGCAAATTTGGGTGAGCCGACTCATGAAAGTTTGGGTTGTTTTTTACTTTATTTAAGAAGGGACTAAGTTGGGCAACATAGTTATATCTAACTCAATAGATGTAAACCAACCAATCAAATGCAAAATGGGAAGTCAAAGGGCATCCACTTGAAAAACATCTTAGGATATAGAAGTTAACAATAGCTGGAGAAGACAAGAAAACCCCATAATACCTCATTTTCGATCACAGCAATCCGCTTCCCATGCTGAGATGTCAGTATATGATTCAACAAAGTAGTCTGCCAGAGCATCCATGAAACAAAGCCATGAGATTCTTATAATCATAATAATCCCAACGTCTTATATGTGCAAAGTAATTCAGATATTTCAACTCAACATAGAGAAGCACTATATTCCTGGTTCGTATAAATTAAAACCCAAAAGAAAAAAGGAAACAGGGTTGTGATATTAACAAAATCAATTATTTAGTTCAAATTTTTTGTAGTGGACGTAATTTTCATTATACAAAAAAATGTAGTAATATAAAGCACAAATATTTTTGATATGTTTCATTCTAATATTCAGTAATGTTCTATCAACAACTACTATGCTTTGATCCGAAGCTAGATGAGCTCAGCTATATGAATCCACACTATTAAGATTGCTTCATAAATCTCCTGTTTCGTTTTAATATTCAATAACTTAAGTTATTACTGATAAAAATATTTTTTTTAAACAAATTTAAAAAAAAAAAAAAATAACTGTTTGATTCCTCTAACCTTTCCAGAACCAAGAAAACCAGTAATAATAGTGGCGGGAACGCGACTGTCAAAATTCAAAGCGGCAGCAACGGAAGAATCAGAGTCTTGGGGGAGGTATTCAGGAGAAGTGGAGAAACTTCTAGAATTACGTGAACAGAAATGGAATTCTCTGGAAACGAACGAGTGAAGAGTTCTCAGGAAATGGGAAATGGGAGGGAAGTTGTGAAAAGGACGAGGATTGGCGAGTTTTAGCGACGTTGATGATTCGGAGAGTAAATACCTGAGAGTAGCCATTGGGAATAGCAGAGAAAATGTGGGAGATTGTAATTAAACATAAACCCTAGCTGGGGTTTTTGGTGAAAATTTGAGTTGAAAGTTGATATATACCTACTTGGAGCTGAAAAGAGAAAGGCGCAGCTTCGGCTATCGTTATAACTAGTATCCACCCGCGCGTTGCGCGAAAAATGTGAAGTATAACATTTGGAAAAAAAAAATTATTTGGAACTTTTTAGTATTGAGCCTATAAATTGACAATTGGAAGAAACTATGAGATCAGCAAAAATAAAGGTAGACCTTTCAACTTATAATTTCTATTCTCGGTATCAAGATGTTGTCATTATTAATAGTAATATAGATTCATCAACAGCTCCAAAGACTAACTTCTACCTGGACAAATACTTAAATTGCTACTCAATAATTAGATGTAAATCATTCCATGTCATAATGTATGGATATGTGAAGTATGCACTCACATTCACCACGGGATTCTTGACAGATGAGTCAAGGTAGGCTTCAGTAATTTCCTTCATCTTTGTCAGCACCACAGAAGAGATTTCTTCAGCAACAAACTGCATCTCTTCACTCTTATTGTTTTATAACAATCATTAACTTATCACCAGGTCCAAGAAAAACCTTAATAGGCCACCATTTCATGTCACCCTATACATATGCATCACTAAACCTCTTGCCAATAAGCCGCTTTGCATCTGCAATGTAAATCACAATGAGAACTGCATAATAGAACTGAAACCATATAAATACGACTTGGATTACAGCACAAAACCTATGAAAAAGCAAATTACATGGGAAAGCACAAAAGTTGCATTAAACAAATATGGACAACTCAATAAATGAGATATATGTCATTAACAAATATGAGCAAAATGAAGCGTAGAACCTGAAACTCATATAATTTGTTCCTATTGATTTAAAAATCAGACTACTTCCGGCAATAGATGAAGCATGCATTAAGATATGATATCCTTGAAGATAAAAATAGTTCCAGAATTCCCTTGACTTAGATTACCCTAGCCTATTAAAGAAACGAAAGTGTTACAAACCATAAAATTTGACATCACAAACCAGAAACAAACATCTATATACAGCTACTGAGAAAAGGATTTAATTAATCCCACATTGTTTCTGATAAAATTTTATGTCAAGATCAATACAACTTTTCTTACACTAACTACAATCACGCAAAACTTCAAAATATTACTTTGTGTTCTTGGACAGGGGCGCTTCCTCTACGTGGAAAGATAAAGTAAGTGTCATAGAATTCTGTTGAATTAGGGAAATTGACTATGTAATATTTTATCTCCTATGAAATTAGATTGTTGATCATGTGATGAAAGCACTCATTTAATCTATTGAAATAAACCTTATAAATTAAGGATGAAGCAAAACATATGGTTACAGTAAAACTGAAGACTTTATATACTTCCTTTTTGCATAGGCATATTACGGAAGTATATATGCATAGTTACAGAATTTGCAGTAGTTTAAGAGACTAAACAATTGTCAAGAAACATTGTAAATTATTTTGACAGAATATGCATATTTGTAGAATTTGCAGCAGTCTCAGAGACATATAGGAGGAACATAATATTTTTTTTTCCCTTAGATTAATTATTAGGATGTATTATATTGGTAATAATTCGTTAGTGCTGGAAATTGGTAATCAGAAACAGAAGTAGAAATAAGTCTACAATACATAATCACTTCAAGTAGATAGTTTCATCTATTTGAGGATTGCTAGAAATTAATAAATAATTGTGAAAGTAATATTACAAACTGTCACGACCCAACCCCGGTCGTGATGGCGCCCAACACACTGCTAGGCAAGCCCGACCATGTACACAACCTTAGCCAATTAATCTAGATAGATAAATAAATATTCACTAATAAAATACCAATTTTAAGTGCGAAATCTCTGAAATAATCTCTAATATTCGAAAACCCCAAAATAAAATACTAGTCAGCCCACAGAATCTGGTGTCACGAACATGAGCCTCTAATACAGAATATTCACCTAATCACAAATCTGTCTAGGAAAGAAAATGCGAATAAAAGGATAAAGATAGATGGGAGAGATCAAGGCTGCGAACGCCATGCAGCTACCTCGATACTCCCAGATCCTGCTGCTCAGCTAACAAATCCTCACTCACCCTGTGGTGTACCTGGATCTGCACACAAGGTGCAGGGAGTACTGTGAGTACTTCCAACCCAGAAAGTAATAAACATAAATAAGGGTTGAGAGTAAGAAATCCTGGACAGGCACAAAGTAAGCTATAATTACAGTAGCTCAATCTAAATAATATCAACTCAATAAACTAATGAAAACAATTATAGAAATATCACAACAGATAAATAAGTAAATGGCAATCAGGTAGGCAATGCAACACATAACCGGACCTCCAGTACCCCGCTGCGGCCGTGCAGCCCGCTCCAATTTATTTAACGTCGACGGCGCTCACTCGGGGGTGTGCAGACTCCGGGAGGGGCCCCTTACGGCCCAAGCACAATAATAAGCCATATCGAGGCATCAAACAGGCCCTCGGCCTCATATCAATATCATTATCATACCACTGCGGCGTGCAGTCCGATCCCATACTCAATCCAAAATCACATAAGCCTTTCGGCACAATAATATAAAATATTCAGCCCAGACTTCATTTAAAAATATTACTTTAGTTTCTGCTTCTAGAAAAATGGCTGAGTTTACAAAACAGTGTTAAATACCTGGACTGAGTTCAATATCTAGAAATAGGGTAAGAAACCAGTAAAAATAATCCCTGAAGGATTCAAGTAGTTGGCACGAAGCCCAATTATGACAATTAATCCATTTTTATAAGGATACCACAAAACTACAATCAATTAGGTAGTAATTTTATTAAGCGGGACAGACCAAGTCACAATCCCCGACGGTGCTCTACCCCACGCCCGTTATCCGGCGTGCAAGTCACCTCACATAGCACTACATTGTGCAAATTCGGGGTTTCAAACCCTCAACACAGCATTTACATTTATTACTAACCTCAAGCCGGCCAAGGTCCTAGCTTGCTATGCCCTTGCCTTTCTAATTCACTTCTTCGTGCGTCGAATCTGACCAAAACCACAACGAATACGTCACAATATGCTAAGGGAATATAACCCAATCGAAAAGACTCGAAAAACATCGAAAATCACGAAGTTGGCAAAACCCGAGCCCCGGGCCCACGTCTCTAAAAATTACAAAATTCACATCACCGGATTCCTCGTCTCACCACGAGTCAATACATATCAGATTTACCACAATCCGAGTCCAAATGACCCTTCAAATTCTCATTTTTGTTCTCTTAGGTTTCAAGCCTTAAACCACCATTTTTGACCTTATTTCCTTAAGTTTTCAGCCTAATTTCATGTATTTGCATGATAAAATTGTGCTAAGTCCAAGAATGCTTACCTAATCGAAGACCTTGAATTTCCTCTTCAAAATCGCTCAAGAACACCGCAAGTCCGAAGTTGATATATGTATTCTGTAAATATTTCGCGAAGGGAATTAAAACCCTTTCTGATCAGTTATTTCCGCTTCTGCGGTCCTTTGTCGCTTCTGCAACTACCGCATCTGCGGTAATTTTTCCGCTTCTGCGGAATTTCATTTAAAAATCCAAGGCCGCTTCTGCGACATAATGTCCGCTTCTGCGGAACTAACTCTCCAGCACAAAAACCGCTTCTGCGTTCGCCTGTCCGCTTCTGCGGACTCGCTTAAGCGGAAAAAGTTTCGCTTCTGCGAAACTACCCTACTAGGCCATAAGCCGCTTTTGCGACCCTCCTCACGCTTCTGTGGAACCGCTTCTGCGGTCCTTTTCCGCAGAAGCGAAAATACCAGATATCAGATATGAACCTGCAATCTCCAACTTAAATTTTCATCCTGTTAGCCATCCGAAATCACCCCGAGGCCCCCGGGACCTCAACCAAAGACACCGACATGATCCAATACCTTATTCTAACTTGCTCCAATCATCAAAACACCTCAAACAACACTAAAACCATCATTTCTCATCGAATTCAAGCCTAAGTTCTTCTAAAACTTCCGAAACACGCATTAGATCAAAAACCCAACCAAAACACCTCTGAATGACCTGAAATTTTGCACACACATCCAAAATCACCTAACGAAGCTACTGCAACTCTCGAAATCTCATTCCGACACTCGGATCAAAATCTCACATATCCGCCGGAATTCGCCAAAATACTAACTTCGCCAATTCAAGCCTAATTCTACACCAGACCTCCAAAATTACTTCCGATCACACTCCTAAGTCACAAATCATCCCCCGAAGCTAACCGAATCGTCGGAATCCACATCCGAGCCCTCTAACTCATAGGTCAACATCCGGTTGACTTTTCCAAAACAAGCCTTCCTTAAAGAGACTAAGTGTCTCATTTCTTATCAAAACCATTCCAAACCAACTCTAACACATCAAATAGTGATAATGAAACATGAAGGAGCATAACATGGGGGAAACGGGGCGGTAACTCACGTGACGACGGGTCGGGTCGTCACATCCTCCCCAACTTAAACAAACGCTCGTCCTCGAGCGTACCCAGAGTTTTTCTAGAAGCCAACCAATAGCTGAATAACTTTATCGTGCATATAACCGGGGTGCCACGTCACCCTATCTCGCATAGGTCCGGTAACACAACATAGCTGAAATTTTCAGAATCCATCTAGTCCATAAATCATAGAACCACCCTGCACTTTCCGAAATCATACACAAGATAAGAACCTCACATCTATATTCAAAATAAGCCTAAACCAGCTGTAATAGACCATGCCTGCAACCTCGGGTGCAATTATATGATATACCAATAACTCAAGCACACGCAGCGATAACTCCCATTCACAGCAACTGCCCACAACAACCAAGTACCGATAGAAATCTCTTATTAGCCAAAGTCTCATTCCAACACCTTTACATATACTGCAACTGTTAACTAAAACGCGCAGTAAGCCATCACCATTTCTCAGATCAACCATTCATGAAACCACTTCTCCTTTGGTAAATACTACATCAAATTTTTCTGAGTCGAAGCTCGACATTACCCTTCCAACATACTGAAATCGAATCCGTTCGTATTCATTAGTGACCCCAACGATCCTCAAATCCAACACACCACTTTGGTGATATGACACCTCAATACCGGCCTAAGCCACAACTTGCGTAATACGCGTACCAATAAGAAACGGTCCGAACATACTCAAATCATGAAAATGACTCAAACGAAAGAGCGGTACCTCAAGCTCATCAGAACTGCCACAATACAAGGTTGAGACCCTATCTCACATCATAGAATAGAACGCACAAGTTTGACCCGCAAGGTCATGTTTCCACACGGCTTTGTTGCAACGCGCGATCCTATCTAAATACTACTTCCACCTGGAACACCTCTAGTCACTATGCTTGAAGTCGACAACCATGCTCAATTGATGTCTGGATCCAAAGAGAATCATTACACATCCCATGCTCTGCATGACCTACATAGGTCTTGTTCAAATTCTTCCAATAACGACACGACGGATGAGATCTGTATGAATTTATGACACTGCCGAACCAACCATTCATTGGGTCTATACTTCTGGCAAGAACTATCACCTCATTCTGAACCAAATAATGGTCTTAGCCCCCTTAATTTACTTCATCTGCTCAGATTGCACTGAGATCGAATTCAATAATCTTGTCTCACCTAGTATGAACTGCTCGGGCAATAAGCCACCCCAGACATAATTAAAAGTCTCATATGATGCCACAAAGCGCCGATAGGCTACCGATACGATCGCGGTACAAAAAGAAAAAGAACTCTGAAAGGAACTGCCTAACTCACGCACTACTATGTGCTCTCCTTAGAAAAATAAGAAGCAAGGCATACAAAAATAGCATATAGAAGACCATGCTCAATATCATACTGTTGCGGCGCGCAACCCGATCCAAATAACACACTCATGGCGGCGTGCCACCCGATCCACACATAACACTCACCTAAAGAGGTGTACATCAAGCTAAATTGCTCATTAATATAAAATACCGAATTTCGGTCACAGGTATGCTAAGTGCACAATACCGTCCCTGAGGGGACATATAGCGCTATAAGCTACCAAAACTCAAGCTCAACTGAGGTGCGATGTACAATCTGAATCTCGAGAGCCATTTTGCTCATGAATATCATTTCTACGCGAATCCTCAACACATAAGCATTTTCTCAAACCGTCTCAAAACCCACACGGCATAGTGTATCACTGCATAAAATATCTAACAACGGAATAACCCCCTGACTCCTCCTCCATAAGGAGCGCATCACTGAAATGAACCCGTTTGGCCTGACATAGAGCACATATTCACATTTGAATCCATCCGCCGACCTCAAGCTGATCCTGCTCGCACTGAACTAGGTTAATTACCTTTCAAAGGCCCCTAACAACTCATCCTTCGCTCGTAACACAAAAGAACATCCATCATAGTCGAAGAAATCATCTGTAGTCCACAACTCAATAGACTGAGTGTCCTCCGGGCATATCTTTCTCAATTCAATGATATTATCGCAACCTTCATATTTGGTTCAAGTCTTCAATCAATCAAGTGACTAACTGCCATACTTACACAATCTTCCTGTGGGACACCCTCCCACAACCTACCATTACGAATAACTGGGTCGTGCCCCCAAACCACCGACTGCACAATTGCTGAAAAGCGATCAAGGATCATTAACCAGGATGCAAAGCCCTTTCACAAAACACCGTTCTCAGGTGACGCCGAAGACAATACCGATTTACCTTAACGTCAAGACTTCTTCCCGGCTCATCCGAGCCCGTGACATCCTTGTCTATACTGAGTTGTTACCTCTATCTTCACCTCAAATTCCATACCACTAATTGCACCCAGCATGCCAACATACGATAGAACACGCTCTTCATCACAGCTTCGGATCCATTATTAGATTAACACTTCATCATGTCAAACTTTCCACTTAACTCACTTCAGGAGAACCATAGCAACACACAGGTGAATTCTCATAACCGTAGAATATGCAAATCTCTAAGTAGTGGTCTAACCCACCATAACCCTTTCGGGATCCGCCTACACGTCACAGACCCATAATAATGGAGTACTCTCGAATAACATCGTTTACGGCGGACGACAGGCCTCAGCTGAACCGCCGCAAATCACACGCGTAACCTGATCATGCTGAAGGAATTGATCTCTACCACCAATATGCCAACAGATATTTGGCTAACCAATCTATCTTCTTTCGACTTACCCTGATTGCCCTAGAAATAATAGTAACTGCATTCAACATATAACACCATCCATCCGCACTCATCCCGAGTGACTTTGAATCACGAGACCATGCTGTCTCACATCCCACGAACCATTTCGTACCTTCCAACTGCTACATCGCAAATCAAAACATCCTAGAACATTCTACGAATTCCGAACCATTACTTGCACCTTCCTGATAGTGCTACATAGGAGCCCATAATTGACATAGAAAAATTACACATCTTGACCTCTCCCAATGGAGACTCAGTTCTAATCACATATACAAATTCAAGATACCCAATTGTCACATGTAGAATCTCGACCACATTAGTACTATTCTCGAGAGTCATTTACTCTATTTAACTGCATTTAGCCTGGTCAAATGAACAGAACCACCCGTGCCTCGTTAGCACTCCGACACCGCAAGATATGACTTCGTCACATTACAAGCACACATCTCCCTACTCTATACACCGAGCGCCCTTTACTAGCAGCAACTTAAGAAATTCTGTGATTCTCACACACATACGAGGTACCGTATAACCTTTGAAAATAAAAATAAATTCCTTCACAGCCATCCTCGACCCCAATCTCCGCAAGACACAACTAACTCACCAACGCCCCTCAAACTGGAACGAACATAGCACCTAGCCGTGCAATAAACTTAATCAATAGCAAACTCCCCAACTTGGCTCGAAGCCATAGATCAAAACGCGCTCAATAAATCCTACGCATGTACTCTATTGCTGTCATGATATCATAGTGAGATTAACTNAACATAAATAAGGGTTAAGAGTAAGAAATCCTGGACATGCACAAAGTAAGCTATAATTACAACAGCTCAATCTAAATAATATCAACTCAATAAACTAATGAAAACAATTATAAAAATATCACAACCGATAAATAAGTAAATGGCAATCAAGTATGCAATGCAACACATAAACCGGTACCTCCAGTACCCCGCTGCGGCCGTGCAGCCCGCTCCATTTATTTAACGTCGATGGCGCTCACTGGGGGTGTGCAGACTCCGGGAGGGGCCCCTTACGGCCCAAGCACAATAATAAGCCATATCGAGGCATCAAACAGGCCCTCGGCCTCATATCAATATCATTATCATACCACTGCGGCGTGCAGTCCGATCCCATACTCAATCCAAAATCACATAAGCCTTTCGGCACAATAATATAAAAATATTCAGCCCAGACTTCATTTAAAAATATTACTTTAGTTTCTGCTTCTAGAAAAAATGGCTGAGTTTACAAAACAGTGTTAAATACCAGGACTGAGTTCAGTATCTAGAAATAGGGTAAGAAACTAGTAAAAATAATCCCTGAAGGATTCAAGTAGTTGGCACGAAGCCCAATTATGACAATTAATCCATTTTTATAAGGATACCACAAAACTACAAAAAATTAGGTAGTAATTTTATTAAGCGGGACGGACCAAGTCACAATCCCCGACGGTGCTCTACCCCACGCCCGTTATCCGGCGTGCAAGTCACCTTACATAGCACTACATTGTGCAAATTCGGGGTTTCAAACCCTCAACACAGCATTTACATTTATTACTAACCTCAAGCCGGCCAAGGTCCTAGCTTGCTGTGCCCTTGCCTTTCGAATTCACCTCTTCGTGCGTCGAATCTGACCAAAACCACAACGAATACGTCACAATATGCTAAGGGAATATAACCCAATCGAAAAGACTCGAAAAACATCGAAAATCACGAAGTTGGCAAAACCCGAGCCCCGGGCCCACATCTCTAAAAATTACAAAAATTTACATCACCGGATTTCTCGTCTCTCCACGAGTCTATACATATCAAATTTACCACAATCCGAGTCCAAATGACCCTTCAAATTCTCATTTTTGTTCTCTTAGGTTTAAGCCCTAAACCACCATTTTTGACCTTCTTTCCTTAAGTTTTCAGCCTAATTTCATGTATTTGCATGATAAAATTGTGTTCTAAGTTCAAGAATGCTTACCTGATCGAAGACCTTGAATTTCCTCTTCAAAATCGCTCAAGAACACCCCAAGTCCGAAGTTGATATATGTATTCTGTAAATATTTCGCGAAGGGAATTAAAACCCTTTCTGATCAGTTATTTCCGCTTCTGCGACTACCGCATATGCGGTAATTTTTCCGCTTCTGCGGAATTTCATTTAAAAATCCAAGGCCGCTTCTGCGACATAATGTTCGCTTCTGCGGAACTAACTCTCCAGCACAAAAACCGCTTCTGCGTTCGCCTGTCCGCTTCTGCGGACTCGCTTAAGCGGAAAAAATTCCGCTTCTGCGAAACTACCCTACTAGGCCATAAGCCGCTTTTGCGACCCTCCTCACGCTTCTGCGGAACCGCTTCTGCGGTCCGTTTCCGCAGAAGCGAAAATACCAGATATCAGATATGAACCTGCAATCTCCAACTTAAATTTTCATCCCGTTAGCCATCCGAAATCACCCCGAGGCCCTCGGGACCTCAACCAAAGACACCAACATGATCCAATACCTTATTCTAACTTGCTCCAATCATCAAAACACCTCAAACAACACTAAAACCATCATTTCTCATCGAATTCAAGCATTCTTCTAAAACTTCCGAAACACGCATTCGATCAAAAACCCAACCAAAACTCCTCCGAATGACCTGAAATTTTGCACACACATCCAAAATCACCTAACGAAGCTACTGCAACTCTCGGAATATCACTCCGACCCTCGGATCAAAATCTCACCTATCCGCCGGAATTCGCCAAAATACTAACTTCGCCAATTCAAGCCTAATTCTACACCGGACCTCCAAAATTACTTCCGATCACACTCCTAACTCACAAATCATCCCCCGAAGCTAACCGAATCGTCGGAATCCCCATCCGAGCCCTCTAACTCATAGGTCAACATCCGGTTGACTTTTCCAAAACTAGCCTTCCTTAAAGAGACTAAGTGTCTCATTTCTTATCAAAACCATTCCAAACAACCTCTAACACATCAAATACTGATAATGAAACATGAAGGAGCATAACATGGGGGAAACGGGGCGGTAACTCACGTGACGACGGGTCGGGTCGTCACACAAACCGATAGAGAAATAAGGGTACGAAGCAAATAATCTCAGCTTGCATTTTCATGTACTTCAAAAGTTTAGAAACTTTATCAACCATAGCAGCAGAGAAGAGGAAGTACAAAAATAAAAGCAATTATAAAGATGTTACCTTTTCATCTTGTAAAATCAACTCCATAGAATATGGTATTTCTGGGTTGAAGCCATTCGGGATTTTCCATATTCGAACTACTCTAACTATCAAATTCCATTGCATCAAGTGGCTTGAAATTTGTCTAATCTCATGAAGTTTTGTAGCCATATTTGCAAAGTTCTGTAAAAAGGGAATGGAAAAGAAATTAAAAAGAGAAACCGCATAAAATATTATTTGTAGTTATGGAGAAAGTGGATAAGTTATAGAGTTAGGTTAGGATACACACGTTTGGGAAGATGATCGTGTTTTTTTAAATCTTTCTTCCCGTTTCTATGTGAAATCTATCTATATTGTTTAAAACCGGCCAATTCCAAACGTGGGAGTCAATTCCAGACGTGGATCAAAGTAATTTTATTTATTGATTTTTCAGTTTTAAAAAATTAAAAAAAAACATCCCAACAAACGTGGGACTCTATATAGATGGTAACTAAATTGGAATTTATAAACTTTGTGAACTTCTTTTTTTAAAAAAAAAAGCACAACAAACATGGGATTCAAATATTAATGTAAACTGAATTAGTCAATTCCAGATATGGGAATCAATTCTAGACGTGGATGAAAGTGGTTTTATTTATTAAATGTTCAAGTTTAACAAATTAAAAAAAAAATTCCAACAAACATGGGATTAAATGTATGTAAACTGAATCGGAAGTTTCAAACGTAGTGAATTTCTTTTCAAAAAGAAAAGAAAATAGTTTTTTTAAACATGGGACTCATATGTTGATGTAAACTGAATTAGCAAATTTTTAAATTTCTATTTTAAATTATTTTTGAACCTCCAAATTGGTTGGAGGTTTGTCCTAAAATTGGACATATGTTTATTTTCTATTTTGACACTTGGCACAATAACATGGATTTTCCATATTCGAACTACTCTAACTTTCAAATTCCATTGCATCAAGTGGCTTGAAATTTGTCTAATCCCATGAAGTTTTGTAGCCATATTTGCAAAGTTCTGTAAAAAGGGAATGGAAAAGAAATTAAAAAGAGAAACCGCATAAAATATTATTTGTAGTTATGGAGAAAGTGGATAAGTTATAGAGTTAGGTTATGATACACACGTTTGGAAAGATGATCGTGTTTTTTTTAAATCTTTCTTCCCGTTTCTATGTGAAATCTATCTATATTGTTTAAAACCAACTAATTCCAAACATGGGAGTCAATTCCAGACGTGGATCAAAGTAATTTTATTTATTAATTTTTTTAGTTTTAAAAAATTAAAAAAAATATCCCAACAAACGTGTGACTCTATATAGATGGTAACTGAATTGGAAGTTATAAACTTTGTGAACTTCTGTTTTTTTTAAAAAAAAAAAAGCACAACAAACATGGGATTCAAATATTAATGTAAACTGAATTAGTCAATTCCAGATATGGGAATCAATTCTAGACGTGGATGAAAGTAGTTTTATTTATTAAATGTTCAAGTTTAACAAATTAAAAAAAAATTCCTACAAACGTGGGATTGAATGTATGTAAACTGAATCGGAAGTTTCAAACGTAGTGAACTTCTTTTCAAAAAGAAAAAAAAATAGTTTTTTTAAATATGGGACTCATATGTTGATGTAAACTGAATTAGCAAATTTTTAAATTTCTATTTTAAATTATTTTTGAACCTCCAAATTAGTTGGAGGTTTGTCCTAAAATTGAACACATGTTTATTTTCTGTTTTGACACTTGGCACAATAACATGAATTTGCTTCTCCTATTCTATATAGATAGATTTTTAACTTGGAAAGAAAAATAATAATAACAATTTTTAACTTTGGAAAAGAAAATTGGAAAAAAGTTATTTTGAGAAAAAATTTATGGAAAAATCACTAATGTGCTGGATAATGGAGTAATAGTTTTGTTAATGTTATAAATTATATTTAAGGAGAATGTCTATATTTTAGAGAGATTTTAGGGTTTGTTACTTGGTAGGCAACTCACTTTTTCCCTATAAATAAATAGAGGGTTTCTATTCCATTGTAATTCATCACAAAATCAATAAGAATTCCTTCTGTGCTTTCCTCTGTAATACTCTTTTTCTTCTTTTATTGTTTTATAACACATGGCTTTTGCGTGAATGCATTGATATTCATATACTAGGCAAATGCTTTGGTCACATGCTCTGGGATACGTACACTGAGCTCAACTTGTATATAATATTGAGCATAATGATTGTCAATTGTTCCATGAACTTCCTTCAGGAATAAATTCTGAATTTAAGGTAAGTATTTTACCTTATTTTTCTCTTTTAAATTCTTGAATTCTATTTTGATTTTAAATGCAAGTAAAGACAATAATTTTTTATTATAACTCTAATAGAGTTTGTGAGAAACTGTAACCACCCAAAGTGGTAAAAAATTTATGTCTTGCCATGATCAAATTCATGTATGATTATGAGCACAAGAAGTGGAAACCCGTCCCATTGAATTTGTTTCATTCTCGTTCCCTTAAGAGAACGTGGTAGCAATATATAATAAGTCTGAAAGAAGATAAAATTATTATCAGTGAAGGTATTAATGGATATGGACCTGGCAATAGACGAAATTATATTCGTCATCATTATGGTAATGAGAATAATAAGGATTCTCAAAATAATCATTCACTATGTGAAAGTAATATTTGTCATCGATTTAACAAGAGATTTTATAAAGCACATATAGATGATTATGACTCAATCATGAGGTGAATGTGACAACATGTGATTTATGAATACATATTTATTCTTGGAAGAATATGAACATGCTAGTGGTAGTGAATATACTACACTTACCTCTAGAAGTAGGTTTGAGATGAAACAAGAAAATAATTTCATTTTATGACTTGAATGGTCATTGATCACATACTTATTGTGATTATACCTAAATATTATGACAATGTGATTATTACAGGGAAAAAGTAATGGAAGCAAGATATCTTACGTATAATGATTTTGACCATGACCATAATGGTATAACTTTCTCGTTAATTCACCATATAATGTTGATGAATATGTGACAGTACAAAATCAATTGAGAGCTCTAGAAGAGCCAATTATATTATTTGGAGAAATAAAATTGATTATCAATAAGGTATTGTATCGTAGTAAGTCTCAAAGAAACTAATTGAAGTTCTAAAGTATTCGCGAAATCGATTGGTTATATTGAGACTATAAATAAAGGGAAGATGCAATATCATCTATTACTACAACTTATAGCAGGGTAATATGTGAGTGAAAATATACCCGTTTTATTCTCAAGTTTTTACTACACAAATAAAAGAATGTCACAATATAGTAGAAATTTATTGATATTAAAATTCATATCATAATAAACTCGGAGTTTATTGATATTTGAACACGTCATGGTGTAAACCTGAAGTTTATCAGTATTGATAATTTATTCAGTTGGCATAATTGGTTTAGCCTGGTAATTTAAGTGTGATCAAATAAAATAGAATTCACGTGGGTAAATATTAAAGAACTAGAAAGTTCTCTACGAATTCTCTTATGTTGCTTGTTCTCATTAACTAATAGGCCAACTAAAATTAGGATTGAATTCCATGACGGCTGGAAATATCAAAGATGAATATGGGCTCATTCACCTGCCATGTATACCACATAAGATGCATCTATGACATGGTTACACTTGCAATTATTATTAAACCGCAAGCTGGTGTTTGCGAGGTAACTTGCTCAATAATTTAATTTCGAGCTTAATTTTCATATTTTCTACTCAAGACAGTTCATCTTGATAAGTTGTTTTACATCTCAGATGGTTTAGCAAAATAATTTATTGAGTGTCTCCACTTAATAGTTAAACTATTGCTTATGAGAACAAAGTTATCTATATCAGTTTGATATACGTTACATACGAAAATATATTACATTCTCCCCTCACAAATGGTTCAGGATCAGGAACCAAAATAATTCTATCTTATTATTATTATTATTATTATTATTATTATTATTATTATTATTATTATTATTAATAATAATAATAATGTGCGGTGTATATTTTGATTATACCATAACACACAAAAGTGGGTTTCCAAAGTTGAGGAAGCAAGTTAGTTTTTCAAACATGAGGGGGAGATAGGATAAAAGTTGAGAAAAAGTTACGTGGAATAAATTATCATTTGTACATCTAGATCCTCGAATAAGACAATATGAACTTAATTGCAAAACATGCCAGATGCATTTGTTGACCCAAAGAAAGTAACTATATTCTTATTGTAAATGCTCCTATTAGAATAAGTCCTAGAAGGACAAAGTCTATGGTACGTTTAAAGCATATAGAGAAATCGGTTTCAAATAAAATTCTTGATAAAGAATATGAGCAAATGATCAAAATGATCATAATAAGGAGCTAAGTGACCTAGAAGATCACTGACATAATGCTTCATAAAATCTCAAGAGAGGTTCAAATACCTGAAAGTATGAATGAAGAGATCTCTATGTTATATATTTATATAAAAAAAGGAGGTTGGAACCGATATAAATTTTCCGTCAACTACATCTATGATAGAACCAAATATATATGAGGATATTTAGTTTGGAGAAATAATTCAAGTAGATTTCATTCCATATGAAAGTGTCACGACCCGAATTTCTTTCCGTAGGATGTCGTGATGGCACCTAGTCTCTAAGACTAGGTAAGCCTAACACTAACTGAATTGACGGTGAAATTTAACCAACAACTATTAAACATGAAACAAAAACTTCTATATAAAGCCAACAATTCCAACATGATATACAACATTCCAAAATCGGCAGTACAAGTCATAAGCTCTACTAAGTTCACTAGCAAAATCTCTAAGTACAACTGTTCCGAAATAAAAATAAACTGTACAAAATAAATTTCAAAAGGTGACTCCGACGCCTACGAACGCGACGACAGGTATACCTTGAAGTCTCCACAGCAATATTTGATCAGCTATCTATTGATCAACAAACTCCGAAGTACCTGGATCTGCACAAAATGTACAGAAAGCGTAGCATGAGTACACCACAGCAACACCCAGTAAGTATCAAGACTAACCTCGGTGGAGTAGTGACGAGGGATAGTCAAGACACCTACTAGACTTAATAACCTATACAAGTATGAATATGAAACTAATAGAGAACACTATCAATATAAAGCTAAGCATGATAAAAAATAACAAAACGATACTCGCAATAGAAAACTAGAAACAACAATTAGCAACAGGGAACAACAAACAGGTAGTAACGTCGTAGAGAAAGCTGAACATAGTTTAAGTCCGATGAGACCCAGTAAAGAAAACAAGTAACAACTCAATAAGAATAACCACTTTCACACAAGATTTATTCAAGAATTTCCCTGAGGTACCACACCTCATAGTCACCAATCACGGGGCCCAATTAATGAACCCTAATCACTTGGCATCTTGTGCCCCCAATACAAATCACAACTGCATCGACAACTCATGTGCTAAGGGAGTGACAATATCTCATATCTGCACGAAAAACTCACGTGCCAGCAATAACAATAACTCATAACTGCAAGGACAACACACGTGCCAATAGTACAACTTCACACAGAAGGCAAGTATATGAGAATAGATGTAAATAATTAATAAACATCAGGATTCATCTTCTTAAGCCGATATGAGTGATTAATCATGTGTATGCTTGTGCAAGTATTCTATCACAACTCGAGTCAACAAGTAAGAGCAGAGACAACAAATGGCACATTGGAAACAATACAACAAAACATAAAATGCATAACTCACACAAGGTAGGCACACTACTACACAACCATCATCAATAACAATGCCCCTAGGCCATCACAAGTCATCACAAATCATCCCCTACATAGCCCACCTTGTCTTGTCACGTGCACAACAATAAAGTAAAGTTTGGCCTTTTCGTGCCGCACGCGCATAATAATATTCTTGCCTAGTCTCGCCACATGCGCAAACCCACATATATATAGCTCACAGTAACGACCCGGTCAGTCGTTATGAGAGTTATAGTCCTATTTCCCCCATTTCTGTTTCTTTATGTGTTGTTCAGCTGTGTTGAGTTGTATCGAGTTGGTAGGTTTGGGTTCAGAGTAGTTTTGGAGTGAAATGATCACTTTGTCACTTAGTTAGAAAGCTAAGTTAAAAAAGTCAACCGGAAGTTGACTTATGAGTAATCAAATTTGGATTTGGATTTTTATTATTCGGTTAGCTTCGTTGGGTGATTTTAGACTTAGTAGTGTGTCCGGAATGTAATTTGGAGGTCCGTGGTAGAATTAGGCTTGAATTGGAGAAAGTTAGAAATTGGACGATTTTGGTCGGCGGCGAAAAATTAGGTATCGGGGTCGGAATGGAAATCCGGAAGTTGGAATAGGTTTGTAGTGTCATTTGTGATGTGTGTGAAAAATTTGAGGTCGTCCGGACGTGGTTTGATAGGTTTCGGAGTCGTTCGCGAGTTTTCGAAGTTTAGAAGTTCTTAGGCTTGAATCCGAGGTTGATTTGGTGTTTCGGTGTTCTTTTGGGTGTTCCGAAGGTTTGACTAAGTTCGGGTAGTGATATATGAGTTATTGGAATTATTGGTTGAGGTCCCGAGGGCCTTGGGTGAGTTTTGGATATGTTTGGGTTGTGTTGCGCTCGTTTTTCTTATGTTTCGACGCCGTTTCTTCAAGCATAAATGATATCATATTGAACAGATGAGCTCCGTTTCTTTTTTGATTGAAGCATTAGATCCGTATCGGAATTACGGACCCGTAGCAAAAAGAATCGTCGAATTTGGACATCGTATGAGGATTTTAGGGTCATTTTACAAAGAATTAGGTTGCTAGATTTTTCAGATTAATTACGGAATTGCCACGGACGGCGTAATTAAAAATCTGCACTATTTGAAAATATTGAAACCAACATATCTCCTTCATTATAAGGTTAAATTGAGTGATTCAAAAGCCTAACTTGAGTAAAATTTCACAGGAAATCCATTGGGGGCATAAAAAGCGAGTTTCAAGATAATTTGGCTCGAGAAGCGAGACAGAATAGGTGGCAGAAAAATATATAAAATAATGGTTTGTTCATTCGGTCATATTTTGAGTTGGGGAGCTCGGATTTGGGCGATTTTGGAGGCGATTTTCACCATATGGATTGGGATAAGTGTTCTATACTCGGTTTAGGTTATATCTCATGAATCCATCTTCGTTTTGGGATTTGATTAATGATTTCAAAGTGAAATTGAGGGAGTTAAGGTTTGAGTTTTTGAGAGTTTTAAGTGAGGATTTGAGGGACCAAATGGAGTCCGATTTTGATAAATTTTATACGGTTAGAATCGGGAGAGGACGAGGACTATTATTTTGATATTTTTGATTTGTTTCGAGACGTGGGCCCAGGGGCCGGGTTTTGGCCGATTTCGGATTTTTGGCCTATTTATGTAGTTTTTCTGTTGGAATTCGATTCTTTAGCCCATGTTGATAGTATTATTCTGATTTTGGTTAGACTCGGAGCTTTTGGAGACCGAGTCCAGAGAGGAGGGCATCCCGCAGTAGGATTTTACGCTGTTGAGGTAAGTAACAGTTTTAACTCTGGCCTTCAGGGCATAAACCAGGAGAATCTGATATCATGTTATTGTTTATAGGTGATACCCATGCTAGGTGACGGGCGTGTGGGTGTATACCTCGAGGGATTGAGACTTGGTCCGTCCCGTGAGGTTGTGAGGCCTAATAACCATTATCTGTGTTTATGCATTTACTTGTTGGTGAACTTGTCTGCCTTCACGTTAGAGATCATGTTTAGGCTTCATTCATGCTCATGTTGTTTGTACTCAGTCTTAGAAATTATTGTAAATTTTTACCTCAGTCTCTATTATTTTGCTAATATGTTGTGATACTAGATGTGGGCTATTTTCTCTTATTGGCGGTGCATTGTGAGGCTGGAGAGGTACATGACTGAGTGAGGCCGAGGGCTTGGTTGTAAGGATATTAATACAATATCACGTGAGCTGTCCGTGTAGCACATGAGCTAACAGTGCGGGTCTAGGTATTGATACCATAGCACGTGAGTTGTTCGCGTAGCACGTGAACTGACCGTGCGGATCCAGGTATTGATAGTATGGCACGTGAGCTGTCCGTGCATAGCGCTTGGCCTTTGGGAGCCCCTCCGGAGTCTGTACACACCCCTAGTGAGTGCAAAGTGTTGAGTGTTTTGAGTGTGTTGAGTGATGAGTGTGAGTGACGAGTGATGGAGTGACACTGCTGTGAGGTTGTATTTATTTGTGCTGTTGCTGAATTTATCTGTTAAATTTCTTTGTGGCATTTACTGTGTTATGGAATTTACTTGTTTATTTCTGTTTATTTCTAAATTGTGAAAATAAATAATTGGACTCTTTTACTTAGCTCGTCACTACTGCTCAGTTCCTTAGTTATTTCTGTTACTACCGAGTCAGTTGTACTCATACAATACTCTACACTTTATGTGCAGATCCAGGTGAGTTAGAGCGCGACGATCGTTGAGTTTAGGCCGGCTATCTGTGGAGATTGCATAGTAGCTGCTAGTGTTCGCATGACCTTGTTACTCTTCTTGACATTTCTTCTTTTTGACAGTTAGACAGTTTATATATCTTAGTTTATAGTTTTAGACGCTCATGACTTAGTGATACCCTGATATTTGGGGCTCGTATTCTGTATTTTTCTATATTATATTTAGAGTTGATTTTGTTTATGAAAAATTTAAATGTTGAAATGTTTTATTAATTTCTTATAATCGGTTTAGTAGTAAAATTTTTTGAAAGTAGGCTTGCCTTGTAACACGATAGGCGCCATCACGACCATGGTTAGATTTTGGGTCGTGACAAGTTGGTATCGGAGCCTAGGTTACATAGGTCTCACGAGTCTTGAGCAGGTTTTGTAGTCTTGCGGATCGGTACGGAGACGTCTGTACTTATCTTTGACAGGCTGTAGAACCTTTAGGTAAAATTCACCTTCTTGAATTCTTATCGTGCGGTATTGATTCAGCTTGAAGTGTAACTCTTTGAATTCCTTCCACGTATTCGTATGCGCACATGAGCACTCGAAATCAGTATTGCATTGACGGATTGTGATTCCTCGGATGAGGTGCGAGATGTGATTTTTGTGTGTTGATGTTGGGCCAGTCTGGAGGAATTGAGGCTGGGTTTTGACTGTAGATTGAGCACCGAGGTGTTGATTGTGTGAGCGCGTGCTTGTGGACCTATATGTCCGATAGTGACCCTATTAGTGGAAATGGTGGCTAGATGGATACGTGATGAGTATGATGTGACTGCTAGATGAGTTCATTGAATGTGACGAGAAGGTATTGCTGAAGGTTTCACCTATTTGAGACTCCAGGTATGTTTTTAGACTCGTTTGAGGAGGAACGTTTGTTTAAGAGGGGGAGGATGTAATGACCCGGTCAGTCGTTCTGAGAGTTATAGCCTCGTTCCCCCATTTCTATTTCTTTATGTGTTGTTCACCTGTTTTGAGTGGTATCGAGTTGTTAGGTTTTGGTTCGGAGTAGTTTTGGAGTGAAATGATCACTTAGTCTCTTAGTTAGAAAGCTAAGTTAGAAAAGTCAAGCGGAAGTTGACTTATGAGTAATCGAATTCGGATTTGGATTTTTATGATTCAGTTAGCTTCGTTTGGGTGATTTTAGACTTAGGGGTGTGTCCGGAATGTAATTTGGAGGTTCGTGGTAGAATTAGGCTTCAATTGGCAAAAGTTAGAAATTTGGTGATTATGGTCGGCAGCGGAAAATTAGGTATCGGGGTCGCAATGGAATTTCGGAAGTTGGAATAGGTTCGTAGTGTCATTTGTTATGTGTGTGCAAAATTTGAGGTCATTTGGACGTGGTTTGATAGGTTTCGGTTGTTGGCGAGTTTTGGAAGTTTGGAAGTTCTTAAGCTTGAATCCGAGGTTGATTTGGTGTTTTGGTGTTGTTTTGGGTATTCCGAAGGTTCGACTAAGTTCGTGTAGTGATATATGACTTTTGGAATTGTTGGTTGAGTTTCCGAGGGCCTCGGGTGAGTTTCGCATAGGTTTGGGTTGTGTTGCGCTCGTTTTTCTCATGTTTCGACGCCGTTTCTTCAAGCATAAATGATATCATATTGAACAAATGAGCTTCGATTTCTTTTTTGATTGAAGCATTAGATCCCTATCATAATTACGGACCCGTAACAAAAAGAAACGTCGAATTTTGACATCGTATGAGTATTTTAGGATCATTTTACTAAGAATTAGGTTGCGAGATTTTTTAGATTAATTACGGAATTGCCACTGATGGCGTAATTAAAAATCTGAACTATTTGCAAATATTGAAACCAGCATATCTCCTTCATTATAAGGTCAAATTGAGTGATTCAAAATCCTAACTTGACTAAAATTTCACACGAAATCCATTGGAGGCATAAAAAGCGAGTTTCGGGATTGTTTGGCATGAGAAACGAGGCAGAATAGCTGGTAGAAAATATATAAAATAAGGGTTTGTTCATTCGGTCATATTTTGAGTTGGGGAGCTCGGATTTGGGCGATTTTTGAGGCAATTTTCACCATATGGATTGGGGTAAGTTTTCTCTACTCGGTTTTGGTTATATCTCATGAATCCATCTTTGTTTTAGGATTTGATCAATGTTTTCAAATTGAAATTGAGGGAGTTAGGGTTTGTGTTTTGGAGAGTTTTAAGTGAGGATTTGAGGGACCAAACGGAGTCTGATTTTGATGAATTTTATACGGTTAGACTTGGGAGAGGACGAGGATTATTATTATATCATTTTTGACTTGTTTCGAGACGTGGGCCCCGGGGCCGGGTTTTGGCCGATTTCGGATTTTCGGCCTATTTATGTAGTTTTTCTATTGGAATTCGATTCTTTAGCCCATGTTGATAGTATTATTCTGATTTTGGTTAGACTCGGAGCTTTTGGAGACAGATTCCATAGACGACGGTATCCCGGAGTGGGATTTTACGCTGTTGAGCTAAGTAACAGTTTTAACTCTTACCTTGAGGGTATAAACTCAGAGAATTTGATATCATTTGATTGTTTGGAGGTGATACCCATGCCAAATGACGAGCGTGTGGGTGTATACCTCAAGGGATTGAGACTTGGTCCGTCTTGTGAGGTTGTGAGGCCTAATAACCCTTATTTGTGTTTATGCATTTACTTGTTGGTGAACTTGTTTGCCTTCACGTTAGAGATCATGTTTAGTCTTCTTTCATGCTCATGTTGTTTGTACTCAGTCATAGAAATTATTGTACATGTTTACCTCAGTCTCTATTATTTTGCTAATATGTTGTGATACTTGATGTGGGATGTTTCCCCTTATTGGTGGTGCATTGTGAGGCTGGAGAGGTACATGCCTCAGTGAGGCCACGGGTCTGGTTGTGAGGATATTAATACCATAGCACGTGAGCTGCCTGCGTAGCACGTGAGCTGACCGTGCGGGTCCAGGTAGTGATACTATAGCGCGTGAGTTGTCCGCGTAGCACGTGAGCTGACCGCGCAGATCCAGGAATTGATATTATGGCACGTGAGCTGTTTTTGCTTAGTGCTTGGGCTTTGGGAGCCCCTCCGAAGTCTGTACACACCCCTAGTGAGCGTAGAGTGTTAAGTGTTTTGAGTGTGTTGATTACTGAGTGCGAGTGATGAGTGACGGAGTGACACTGCTGTGAGGTTGTATTTATTTGTGTTGTTGCTGCATTTATCTATTCAATTTCTTTATGGCATTTACTGAGTTATGGAATTTACCTGTTTATTTCTGTTTGTTTTTAAATTGTGAAAATAAATAATTGGACTGTTTTACTTAGCTCGTCATTACTGCTCAGTTCCTTAGTTATTTCTGTTACTACTGAGTCGGTTGTACTCATGCTACACCCTGCACTTTATGTGCAGATCCAGGTGAGTTAGAGCGCGACGATCGTTGAGTTCAGGCCGGCTATCTGTGGAGATTGCAAAGTAGCTGCTAGTGTTCGTAGGACCTTGTTACTCCTCTTGTCATTTTTTCTTTGGGACAGTTAGACAGTTTATATATCTTATTTTATAGTTTTAGACGCTCATGACTTAGCAAGTTTCAGGATTGTTTGGCATGAGAAACGAGGCAGAATATCTGGCAGAAAAATATATAAAACAAGGGTTAGTTCATTCGGTCATATTTTGAGTTGGGAAGTTTGGATATGGGCGATTTTGAAGGCAATTTTAACCATATGGATTGGGGTAAGTGTTCTCTACTCGGTTTTGATAATATCTCATGAATCCATCTTTGTTTTGGGATTTGATTGATGATTTCAAAGTGAAATTGAGGGAGTTAGGGTTTGAGTTTTGGAGAGTTTTATGTGAGGATTTGAGAGACCAAACGGAGTCCGATTTTGATTAATTTTATATGGTTAGACTCGGGAGAGGACCAGGTTAATTATTCTTCCATTTTTGACTTGTTTCGAGTCGTGGGCTCGGGGCCGGGTTTTTGCCGATTTTGGATTTTTTGCCTATTTTATGTAGTTTTTCTGTCGGAATTCGATTCTTTAGCCCTTGTTGATAGTATTATTCTGATTTTGGTTAGACTCAGAGCTTTTAGAGACCGAGTCCGGAAACGAGGGCATCCCGGAGTAGGATTTTACGCTGTTTAGGTAAGTAGCAGTTTTAACTCTTGCCTTCACGGTATAAACCCGGAGAATTTGATATCATTTGATTGTTTGGAGGTGATACCTATGCTAGATGATGGGCGTGTAGGTGTGAACCTCGTGGGATTGAGACTTGGTCCATCCCATGAGGCTGTGAGGCCTAATAACCATTATCTGTGTTTATGCATTTACTTGTTGGTGGACTTGTCTGCCTTCACGTTAGAGATCATGTTTAGGCTTCATTCATGCTCATGTTGTTTGTACTCAGTAATAGAAATTATTATACATGTTTACCTCAGTCTTTGTTATTTTGCTAATATGTTGTGATACTTGACGTGGGATATTTTCCCTTATTGGTGGTGCATTGTGAGGCTGGAGAGGTACATGACTATGTGAGGCAAAGGGCCTGGTTGTGAGGATATAAATACCACAGCACGTGAGCTGTCTGCATAGCACATGAGCTGACCGTGTGGGTCCAGGTACGGATACCATAGCGTGTGAGTTGTCCACGTAGCACGTGAGCTGACCGTGCAAATTCAAGTAATGATATTATGGCACGTGAGCTGTTCGTGCTTAGCGCTTGGGCTTTGGGAGCCCCTCCGGAGTTTGTACACACCCCTAGTGAACGCAGAGTGTTAAGTGTTTTGAGTGTGTTGAGTGCTGAGTGCGAGTGATGAGTGATGGAGTGACACTGCTGTGAGGTTGTATTTATTTGTGCTGTTGCTGCATCTATCTGTTAAATTTCTTTGTGGCATTTACTGAGTTATGGAATTTACCTGTTTATTTCTGTTTATTTTTAAATTGTGAAAATAATTAATTGGACTGTTTTACTTAGCTCGTCACTACTGCTCAGTTCCTTAGTTATTTCTGTTACTACTGAGTCGGTTGTTCTCATGCTATACTCTGCACTTTATGTGCAGATCCAAGTGAGTTAGAGCGCGACGATCGTTGAGTTCAGGCCGACTATCTGTGGAGATTGCAAAGTAGCTGCTAGTGTCTGCAGGACCTTGTTACTCCTCTTGTCATTTCTTTTTTTGGACAGTTAGACAATTTATATATCTTAGTTTATAGTTTTTGAAGCTCATGACTTAGTGATACCACGATGTTTGGGGCTCGTTTTTCGTATTTTTCTGTATTGTATTTAGAGTTGATTTAGTTTATGAAAAATTTAAATGTTGAAATGTTTTATTAATTTCTTATAATCGGTTTAGCAGTAATATTTTGGGAAGTAGGATTGCCTTGTAACACGATAGGCGCCCTCATGACCATGGTTAGATTTTGGGTCGTGACAAGTTAGTATCAGAGCCTAGGTTACATAGGTCTCACGAGTCATGAGTGAGTTTAGTATTCTTGCGGATCGGTGTGGAGACGTCTGTACTTATCTTCGAGAGGCTGCAGAACCTTTTGGAAAACTTCACCTTCTTGAATTCTTATCGTGCGGTACTGATTCAGCTTGAAGTGTAACTCTTTGAATTCCTTCCACGCATTCATATGCACACATGAGCGTTCAAGTATCAGTTGTGATTCCCCGGATGAGGTGCGAGATCTGATTTCTGTGTGTTGATGGTTGGCCAGTCTGGAGGACTTGAGGCTGGGTTTTGGTTGTAGATTGAGCACTGAGGTGTTGATTGTGTGAGCGTGTGTAGACCTATATGTCCGGTAGTGTCCCTATTAGTGGAAATGGAGGCTGGATGGATACGTGATGAGTATGATGTGACCGCTAGATGAGTTTATATGATTTGAATGTGACGAGAAGGTATTGCTGAAGGTTTCACCTATTTGAGACTCCAAGTATGTTTTTAGACTCGTTCGAGGACGAACGTTTGTTTAAGAGGGGGAGGATGTAACGACCCGTTCAGTCGTTTTGAGAGTTATAGCCCCATTTTCCCCATTTCTATTTCTTTATGTGTTTTTCAGCTGTTTTGAGTTATATCGAGTTGGTAGATTTGGGTTTGGAGTAGTTTTGGAGTGAAATGATCACTTAGTCTCTTAGTTAGAAAGCTATGTTAGAAAAGTCTACCGGAAGTTGACTTATCAGTAATCGAATTCGGATTTGGATATTTATGATCGGTTATCTTTGTTGGGTGATTTTCGACTTAGGAGTGTGTCCGTAATGTAATTTGGAGGTCTGTGGTAGAATTAGGCTTGATTTGGCGAAAGTTAGAAATTTGGCAATTTTGGTCGGCAGCGAAAAATTAGGTATGGGGGTCGGAAAGGAATTCCGAAAGTTGGAGTAGGCTCGTAGTGTCATTTGTGACATGTGCGCAAAATTTTAGGTCATTCGGACGTGGTTTGATAGGTTCGGAGTCGCTGGCGAGTTTTCGAAGTTTAGAAGTTCTTAGGCTTGAATCCGAGGTTGTTTTGGCATTTTTGTGTTGTTATGGGAGTTCCGAAGGTTCGACTAAGTTCGGATAGTGATATATGACTTGTTAGAATTATTTGTTGAGGTCCCGAGGGCCTCGGGTGAGTTTTGGATAGGTTTGGGTTGTGTTGCGCTCGTTTTTCTTATGTTTCGACGTCGTTTCTTCAAGCATAAATGATATCATATTGAACAAATGAGATCCGATTTCTTTTTTGATTGAAGCATTAGATCCGTATTGTAATTACGGACCTGTAGCAAAAACAATCGTCAAATTTGCACATTGTATGAGGATTTTAGGGTCATTTTACTAAGAATTAGGTTGCCAGATTTTTCAGATTAATTACGGAACTGCCACTGACGGCGTAATTAAAAATCTGCACTATTTGAAAATATTGAAACCAACATATCTCCTTCATTATAAGGTCAAATTGAGTGATTCAAAAGCCTAACTTGACTAAAATGTCACAAGAAATCCACTGGAGGCATAAAAAGCAAGTTTCAGAATTGTTTAGCACGAGAAACCAGGCAGAAAAATATAATAAAATAAGGATTAGTTCATTCGGTCATATTTTGAGTTGGGGAGCTCGGATTCGGGCGATCTTGAAGGCGATTTTCACCATATGGATTGGGGTAAGTATTCTACTCGGTTTTGGTTATATCTCGTGAATTCATCTTTGTTTTGGGATTTGATTGATGATTTAAAAGTGAAATTGAGTGAGTTAGGGTTTGAGTTTTGAAAACTTTTAAGTGAGGATTTGAGGGACCAAACGGAGTCCGATTTTGATAAATTTTATATGGTTAGACTCGGGAGAGGACGAGGATTATTATTCTGCCATTTTTGACTTGTTTCGAGACGTGAGCCCGGGGGCCGGGTTTTGGCCGATTTCGGATTTTTTGCAACTTATGTAGTTATTCTGTTTGAATTCGATTCTTTATCTCATGTTGATAGTATTATTCTGCCTTTGGTTAGACTCGGAGATTTTGGAAACCAGGTCCGGAGACGACGGCATCCCGGAGTAGAATTTTACGCTGTTGAGGTAAGTAACAATTTTAACTCTAGCCTTGAGGGTATAAACTTGGAGAATTTGATACCATGTTATTATTTGGAGGTGATACCCATGCTAGGTGACGGGCGTGCGGGTGTATACCTCGAGGGATTGAGACTTGGTCCGTCCCGTGAGGTTGTGAGGCCTAATAACCATTATTTGTGTTTATGCATTTACTTGTTGGTGACCTTGTCTGCCTTCACGTCAGAGATCATGTTTAGGCTTCATTCATGCTCATGTTATTTGTACTCAGTCATAGAAATTATTGTACATGTTTACCTCAGTCTCTGTTATTTTGCTAATATGTTGTGATACTTGATGTGGGCTGTTTCCCCAAATTGGTGGTGCATTGTGAGGCTGGAGAGGTACATGGCTGAGTGAGGTCGATGACCTGGTTGTGAAAATATCAATATCATAGCGTATGAGCTGTCTGCGTAGCACTTAAGCTGACCGTGCGGGTTTAGATATTGATACCATAGCGCGTGAGTTGTCCGCGTAGCACGTGAGCTGACGGTGTGGGTCCAGGTATTGATATTATGGCACGTGAGTTGTCCGTTCTTAGTGCTCAGGCTTTGGGAGACCCTCCGAAGTCTGTACCCTTCACTTTATGTGCAGATCCAGGTGAGGTTGAGTGCGACGATCGTTGAGTTCAGACCGGCTATTTGTGGAGATTGCAAAGTAGCTGCTAGTGTCCGCATGACCTTGTTACTCCTCTTGTCATTTCTTCTTTTGGACAGTTAGATAGTTTATATATCTTAGTTTATAGTTTTAGACGCTCATGATTTAGTGATACCCCGATGTTTGGGGCTCGTTTTCCGTATTTTTCTATATTATATTTAGAGTTGATTAGTTTATGAAAAATTTAAATGTTGAAATGTTTTATTAATTTCTTATAATCGGTTTAGTAGTAATATTTTGGGAAATAAGATTGCCTTGTAACACGATAGGCGCCATCTCAACCATGGTTAGATTTTGGGTCATGACAAGTTAGTATCAGATCCTAGGTTACATAGGTCTCACGAGTCATGAGCGGGTTTAGTGGTCTTGCGGATCGGTACGGAGACGTTTGTACTTATCTTCGAGAGGCTGCAAAACCTTTAGGAAAACTTGACCTTCTTGAATTCTTATCGTGCGGTATCGATTCAGCTTGAAGTTTAACTATTTGAATTCCTTCCTCACATTCGTATGCGCACATGAGCGCTCGGTATCAGTTGTCCATTGATGGATTGTGATTATTTGGATGAGGTTCGAGATGTGATTTCTATGTGTTGATGTTAGGCCAGTCTGGAGGAATTGAGGCTGGGTTTTGACTGTAGATTGAGCACTGAGGTGTTGATTGTGTGAGCGCGTGCTTGTAGACCTATATATCCGGTAGTGTCCCTATTAGTGGAAATGGTGGCTGGATGGATACGTGATAAGTATGATGTGACCGCTACATGAGTTCATATGATATGAATGTGACGAGAAAGTATTGCTGAAGGTTTCACCTATGTGACCGCGGGTTGTGTTGTGCTCGTTTTTCTTATGTTTCGACGTCGTTTCATCAAGCATAAATGATATCATATTGAATAAATGTGCTCCTATTTCTTTTTTTTGATTGAAGCATTAGATTCGTATCATAATTACGGACCCGTAGCAAAAAGAATCATCAAATTTGGACATCGTATGATGATTTTGTGGTTATTTTACTAAGAATTAGGTTGCCAGATTTTTCAGATTAATTATGGAATTGCCACTGGCGGCGTAATTAAAAATTACACGATTTGCAAATATTGAAACCAGCATAACTCCTTCATTATAAGGTCAAATTGAGTGATTCAAAAGCCTAACGTGACTAAAATTTCACAAGAAATCCATTGGAGGCATAAAAAGAGAGTTTCGAGATTTTATTGCACGAGAAACGAGGTAGAATAGCTGGCAGAAAAATATATAAAATAAGTGTTTGTTTATTTGGTCATATTTCGAGTTGGGGAGCTCGCATTTGGGAAATTTTGGAGGCGATTTTCATCATATTGATTGGGGTAAGTGTTCTCTACTCGGTTTTGATTATATCTCATGAATCCATCTTCGTTTTGGGATTTGATTAATGATTTCAAAGTGAAATTGAGGGAGTTAGGGTTTGAGTTTTGGAGAGTTTTATGTGAGGATTTGAGAGACCAAACGGAGTCCGATTTTGATTAATTTTATATGGTTAGACTCGGGAGAGGACCAGGTAAATTATTCTTCCATTTTTGACTTGTTTCGAGTCGTGGGCTCAGGGGCCGGGTTTTGGCCGATTTTGGATTTTTGGCCTATTTATGTAGTTTTTCTGTCGGAATTCGATTCTTTATCCCAGATTGATTGTATTATTCTGATTTTGGTTAGACCTGGAGCTTTTGGAGATCGAGTCCAAAGACGAGGGCATCCCAGAGTAGGATTTTACGCTATTGAGGTAAGTAACAGTTTCAATTCGGGCCATAGGGTATAAACTCGAAGAATTTGATATCATGTGATTGTTTGGAGGTGATACCCACGCTAGGTGACGGGCGTGTGGGTTTATACCTCGAGGGATTGAGACTTGGTCCGTCCTGTGAGGCTGTGAGGCCTAATAACCATTATCCATGTTTATGCATTTACTTGTTAGTGAACTTGTCTACCTTCACGTTAAAGATCATGTTTAGGCTTCATTCATGCTCATGTCATTTTTACTCAGTCAGAAAAATTAATGTACATGTTTACCTCAGTCTCTGTTATTTAGCTGATATGTTGTGATACTTGATGTGGGTTGTTTCCCCTTATTGGTGGTGCATTGTGAGGCTGGAGAGGTACATGACTGAGTGAGACCGAGGGCTTGATTGTGAGGATATTAATGCCATTGCGCGTGAGCTGTCCGCATAGCACGTGAGCTGACCGTGTGGGTCCAAGTATTGCTACCATAGTGCATGAGTTCTCGGCGTAGCACGTGAGCTAACTTGTGCGGATCCAGGTATTGATTTTATGGCACGTGAGCTGTCCGTGCTTAGCACTCGGGCTGTGGGAGCCCCTCCAGAGTCTGTATACACACCTAGTGAGCATAAAGTGTTGATTGTTTTGAGTGTGTTGAGTGCTGAGTGCGAGTGCCGAGTGATGGAGTGACACCGCTGTGAGGTTGTATTTATTTGTGCTTTTGCTGCATTTATTTGTTAAATTTCTTTGTGGCATTTACTGAGTTATGGAATTTACCTATTTATTTCTATTTATTTTTAAATTCTGATATAAATAATTGGACTGTTTTACTTAGCTCATCACTATTGCTCAGTTCCGTAGTTATTTCTATAACTACTGAGTTGGTTGTACTCATACTACACCCTGCACTTTATGTGCAGATCAAGGTAAGTTAGAGCGCGACGATTGTTGAGTTCAGGCCGGCTATATGTGGAGATTGCAAGGTAGCTGCTAGTGTCCACAAGACCTTGTTACTCCTCTTGTCATTTCTTCTTTTGGACAGTTAGACAGTTTATGTATCTTAGTTTATAGTTTTAGACGCTCATGACTTAGTGACACCCCGATGTTTAGGGCTCGTTTTTTGTATTTTTCTATATTATATTTAGAGTTGATTTCGTTTATGAAAAAATTTAAATGTCGAAATGATTTATTAATTTCTTATAATCGGTTTAGTAGTAATATTTTAGGAAGTAGGCTTGCCTTGTAACACGATAGGCGCCATCACAACCATGGTTAGATTTTGGGTCTTGACAAGTTGGTATGACAGCCATGGTTACATAGGTTCACGAGTCATGAGCGTGTTTAGTAGTCTTGCGTTCGGTACGGAGACGTTTGTACTTATCTTTGAGAGGCTACAAAACCTTTAGGAAAACTTCACCTTCTTGAATTCTTATCGTGCGGTATTGATTCAGTTTGAAGTGTAACTCTGTGAATTCCTTTCACGCATTCGTATGCGCACATGAGCGCTCGGTATCAGTTGTGCATCGACGAATTGTGATTCCTCGGATGAGCTGCGAGATGTGATTTCTGTGTGTTGATGTTGGGCTAGTCTAGAGGACTTGAGGCTGGGTTTTGACTGTAGATTGAGCACTGAGGTGTTAATTGTGTGAGCGCGTGCTTGTGGACCTATATGTCCGGTAGTGTCCCTATTAGGGGAAATGGTGGCTGGATGGATACGTGATGAGTATGATGTGACCACGAGATGAGTTCATATGATTTGAATGTGACGAGAAGGTATTGCTGAAGGTTTCACCCATTCGAGACTCGAGGTATGTTTTTAGACTCGTTCGAGGTCGAACGTTTGTTTAAGAAGGGGAGGATGTAGCGATGTATTTTTTAGCTGTGTTGAGCTCTATCGAGTTGGTAGGTTTGGGTTCAGAGTAGTTTAGGAGTGAAATGATCACTTAGTCTCTTAGTTAGAAAGCTAAGTTAGAAAAGTCAACCAGAAGTTAACTTATGAGTAATCGAATTCGGATTTGGATTTTTATGATTCAGTTAGCTTCGGTGGGTGATTTTAGACATAGGAGAGTGTCCAGAATGTAATTTGGAGGTCTGTGGTAGAATTAGGCTTGAATTGGCGAAAGTTAGAAATTTGGCGATTTTGGTCGGCAGCGAAAAATTAGGTATCAGGGTCGGATGGAATTCCGGAAGTTGGAGTAGGTTTGTGGTGTCATTTGTGACGTGTGTGCAAAACTTGAGGTCATTTGGACGTGGTTTGATAGGTTTCGGAGTCGTTGGTGAGTTTTGGAAGTTTAGAAGTTCTAAGGCTTGAATCCGAGGTTGATTTGGTGTTTTGGTATTGTTTTGGGTGTGCCGAAGGTTCGGCTAAGTTCGGGTAGTGATATATGACTTCTTGGACTTATTGGTTGAGGTCACGAGGGCCTCGGGTGAGTTTCAGATAGGTTTGGGTTGAGTTGCGCTCGTTTTTCTTATGTTTCGACGTCGTTTCTTCAAGCATAAATGATATCATATTGAACAAATGAGCTCCTATTTTTTTTGATTGAAGCATTAGATACGTATCATAATTACGGACCCGTAGCAAAAAGAATCGTCGAATTTGGACATCGTATGAGGATTTTAGGGTCATTTTACTATGTTGCTAGATTTTTCAGATTAATTACGGAATTGCCACTGACGGCGTAATTAAAAATCTGCACTATTTGCAAATATTGAAACCAACATATCTCCTTCATTATAAGGTCAAATTGAGTGATTCAAAAGCCTAACTTGACTAAAATTTCACAAGAAATCCATTAGAGGCATAAAAAGCGAGTTTCGAGATTATTTGGCACGAGCGAGGCAAAATAGCTGGTAGAAAAATATATAAAATAAGGGTTTGTTCATTCGGTCATATTTTTAGTTGGGGAGCTCGTATTAGGGCGATTTTGGAGGGAATTTTCACCATTTGTATTGGGGTCAGTGTTCTCTACTCGGCCTTGGTTATATCTCATGAATCCATCTTCGTTTTGGGATTTGATTAATGATTTCAAAGTGAAATTGAGGGAGTTAGGGTTTGAATTTTGCAGAGTTTTAAGTAAGAATTTGAGGGACCAAATGAAGTCCAATTCTAATAAATTTTATATGGTTAGACTTGGGAGAGGATGAGGATTATTATTCTGCCATTTTTGACGAGGGCAGGTTTTGGCCGATTTCGGATTTTTGGCCTATTTTTGTAGTTTTCTGTCGGAATTCGATTCTTTAGCCCATGCTGATAGTATTATTCTGATTTTGGTTAGACTCGGAGCTTTTGGAGACCGAGTCCAGAGACGATGGTATCCCGGAGTAGGATTTTATGCTGTCGAGGTAAGTAACAGTTTTAACTCTTGACTTGAGGGTATAAACTCGGAGAATTTGATATCATTTGATTGTTTGGAGGTGATACCCATGCTAGGTGACAGGCATGTGGGTGTATACCTTGAGGGACTGAGACTTGTTCCAACCCGTGTGGCTATGAGGCCTAATAACCATTATCTGTGTTTATGCATTTAGTTGTTGGAGAACTTGTCTACCTTCACGTTAGAGATCATGTTTAGGCTTCATTCATGCTCATGTTGTTTGTACTTTGTCATAGAAATTATTGTACATGTTTACCTCAGTCTCTGTTATTTTATTGATATGTTGTGATACTTGATGTGGGCTGTTTCCCCTTATTGGTGGTGCATTGTGAGGCTGGAGAGGTACATGACTGAGTGAGGCCGAGGGCCTGGTTGTTAAGATATTAATACCATAGCGTGTGAGCTGTCCGCATAGCACATGAGCTGACCGTGTGGGTCCAGGTATTGATACCATAGCACGTGAGTTGTCCGCGTAGCACGTGAGCTGACTTATGCGGATCCAGGTATTGATATTATGGCAAGTGAGCTGTCCGTGCTTAGCGCTCGGGCTTTGGGAGCCCCTCCGGAGTCTGTACACACACCTAGTGAGCGTAGAGTGTTGAGTGTTTTGAGTGATGAGTGCGAGTGATGAGTGATGGAGTGACACTGCTATGAGGTTGTATTAATTTGTGTTGTTGCTGCATTTATCTGTTAAGTTTCTTTGTGCCATTTACTGAGTTATGGAATTTACCTGTTTATTTCTATTTATTTTTAAATTATAAAAATAAATAATTGGACTGTTTTACTTAGCTCGTCACTAGTGCTCAGCTCCTTAGTTATTTCTGTAACTACTTAGTCGGTTGTACTCATACTACACCTTGAACTTTATGTGCAGTTCCATGTGAGTTAGAGCGCGGCGATCGTTGAGTTCAGGCCGGCTATCTGTGGAGATTGCAAGGTAGCTGCTAGTATCCGCAGGACCTTGTTACTCCTCTTGTCATTTCTTCTTTCGGACAGTTAGACAGTTTATATATCTTAGTTTATAGTTTTAGACGCTCATGACTTAGTGACACCTCGATGTTTGGGGCTCGTTTTTCGTATTTTTCTATATTATATTTAGAGTTGATCTAGTTTTTGAAAAATTTAATTGTTGAAATGCTTTATTAATTTCATATAATCGGTTTAGTAGTAATATTTTGGGAAGTAGGCTTGCCTTGTAACACGATAGGCGCCATCACGACCATGGTTAGATTTTGGGTCATGACAAGTTGGTATGAT
Organism: Nicotiana attenuata; assembly: GCF_001879085.1. NCBI lineage: Eukaryota > Viridiplantae > Streptophyta > Magnoliopsida > Solanales > Solanaceae > Nicotiana > Nicotiana attenuata. The sequence goes on from NW_017670923.1 coordinate 104,319, forward strand.
TGCCTAGTTTGCATACGTCTCACGAGTCATGAGCGGGTAGTAGTCTTGCGGTTCGGCGTGGAGACGTTTGTACTTATCTTGGAGAGGCTGTAGAACCTTTAGGAAAACTTCACCTTCTTAAATTCTTATCGAGCGGTATTGATTCAGCTTGAAGTGTAACTCTTTGAATTCCTTTCACGCTTCGTATGCGTACATGAGTGCTCGGTATCAGTTGTGCATCGACGGATTATGATTCCCCGGATGAGGTGCGAAATTTGATTTCTGTGTGTTGATGTTGGGCTAGTCTGGCGGACTTGAGGCTGGGTTTTGACTGTAGATTGAGCACTGAGGTGTCGATTGTGTGAGCGCATGGTTTTGGACCTATGTGTCCGGTAGTGTCCCTATTAGTGGAAATGGCAGCTGGATGGATACGTGATGAGTATGATATGACCGCGAGATGAGTTCATATGATTTGAATGTGATGAGAAGGTATTGGTGAAGGTTTCACCCATTTGAGACTCCATGTATATTTTTAGACTCGTTCGAGGAAGAACGTTTGTTTAAGAGGGGGAGGATGTAACGACCCGGTCAGTCGTTCTGAGAGTTATAGCCCTATTTTCCTCATTTCTGTTTCTTTATGTGTTGTTCATCTGTGTTCAGTTGTATCGAGTTGGTAGGTTTGGGTTCGGAGTAGTTTAGGAGTGAAATGATCACTTAGTCTCTTAGATAGAAAGCTAGTTTAGAAAAGTCAACCGGAAGTTGACTTATGAGTAATCAAATTCGGATTTGGATTTTTATGATCAGTTAGCTTTGTTGGGTTATTTTAGGCATAGGAGTGTGTCCAGAATGTAATTTGGAGGTCTGTGGTAGAATTAGGCTTGAATTGGCTAAAGTTAGAAATTTGGCGATTTTGGTCGGCAGCGGAAAATTAGGAATCGGGGTCGGAATGGAATTCCGAAAGTTGGAGTAGGTTCGTAGTTTTATTTGTGACGTGTGTGCAAAATTTGAGGTTATTTGGACGTGGTTTGATAGGTTTCGGAGTCGTTGGCGAGTTTTCGAAGTTTAGAAGTTCATAGGCTTGAATCCAAGGCTGATTTGGTATTTCGGTGTTGTTTTGGGTTTTCTGAAGGTTCGACTAAGTTCGGGTAGTGATATATGACTTGTTGGAATTATTAGTTGAGGTCGCGAGTGCCTCGGGTGAGTTTCAGATAGGTTTGGGTTATGTTGCGCTCGTTTTTCTTATGTTTCGATGCCGTTTCTTCAAGTATAAAAGATATCATATTAAACAAATGAGCTCCTATTTCTTTTTTTGATTGAAGCATTAGATCCGTATCATAATTACGGACCCGTAGCAAAAAGAATCGTCGAATTTGGACATCGTATGAGGATTTTTGGGTCATTTTACTTAGAATTAGGTTGCTAGATTTTTCAGATTAATTACGAAATTGCCACTGACGGCGTAATTAAATATCTTCAGTATTTGCAATTGTTGAAACCAGCATATCTTCTTCATTATAAGGTCAAATTGAGTGATTCAAAAGCCTAACTTGAATAAAATTTCACAAGGAATCCATTGGAGGCATAAAAAGCAAGTTTCGGGATCGTTTGGCATGAGAAACGAGGCAGAATATCTGGCAGAAAATATATTAAATAAGGGTTTGTTCATTCGGTCATATTTTGAGTTAGGGAGCTCGGATTTGGGCGATTTTGGAGGCGATTTTCACCAAATGGTTTGGGATAAGTGTTCTCTACTCGGTTTTGATTATATCTCATGAATCCATCTTCGTTTGGGATTTGATTAATGATTTCAAAGTGAAATTGAGGGAGTTAGGGTTTGAGTTTTCGAGAGATTTAAGTGAGGATTTGAGGGGCTAAACGGAGTCCGATTTTGATAAATTTTATATGGTTAGACTCGGGAGAGGACGGGAATTATTATTCTACCATTTTTGACTTGTTTCGAGACATGGGCCCATGGGCCGAGTTTTGGCCGATTTCGGATTTTTGGCCTATTTATGTAGTTTTTCTGTCGGAATTTGATTCTTTAGCCCATGTTGATAGTATTATTCTGATTGTGGTTAGACTCAGAGCTTTTAGAGACCGAGTCCAGAGACGAGGGCATCCCGGAGTAGGATTTTACGCTATTGAGGTAAGTAACCGTTTTAACTCTGGCCTTGAGGGTATAAACCCGGAGAATTTGATATCATGTGATTGTTTGGAGGTGATACCTATTCTAGGTGACGGGCGTGTGGGTGTATACCTCGAGGGATCGAGACTTGGTCCATCCCGTGAGGCCGTGAGGCCTAACAACCATTATCTGTGTTTATGCATTTACTTGTTGGTGAACTTGTCTTCCTTCACGTTAGAGATCATGTTTAGGCTTCATTCATGCTCATGTTGTTTGTACTCAGTCATAGAAATTATTGTACATGTTTACCTCAGTCTCTGTTATTTTGCTGAGATGTTGTGATACTTGATGTGGGCTGTTTTCCCTTATTGGTGGTTCATTATGAAGCTGGAGAGGTACATGACTGAGTGAGGTCGAGGGCCTGGTTGTGAGGATATTAATATCATAGCACGTGAGCTGTCCGCGTAGCACGTGAGCTGACCGTGTGGGTCCAGGTATTGATACCATAGCGCATGAGCTGTCCGCATAGCACGAGAGCTGACTTGTGCAGATCCAGGTATTGATATTATGGCACGTGAGCTGTCCGTGCTTAGCGCTCGGGCTTTGGGAGCCCCTCCGGAGTCTGTACACACCCCTAGTGAGCGTATAGTGTTTTGAGTGTGTTGAGTGCTGAGTGCGAGTGATGAGTGATGGAGTGACTCTACTGTGAGGTTGTATTTATTTGTGCTTTTTTTTTCTCCGCATAAACTTTTATTTCATTTATCAGAAAATTGAACTTTACATAATAGGATTATGCTTACTAGATCCTTGTCTCTATTTGGTACTACTCTTAACTCCATACCTACAAGGTGCATGAACTATATAACTATACAACTATATGTATCTCAGCCTATACACTTTTACTAGTCTATCATCATATAATAAACAGAAAACCAAAGTGCAAGTCTGGCTACGGGTATCTATTCAAAGCTCCCATGTGCTTCTGCCAATTGCTGTGTAGGTTGCCTTTGATGTGTATATAAGCTGTTATCTCCCGACATATCTTCTCTGATGAAGTTCTCCCATTTTGAAATCTAATCATGTTCCTATCTCTCCATAAAATGTAAATCACAATGCCAAACACATCTACAATGATGTTGCCAATTCCTTGCTTTTTTCTAGCATATGTAGCCACCCAGTGTAATTCCTCCTTCTAAGTTTGAATCTTCCTTTGAATTCCCAACCAATTTAGTAGTCTCTGCCATATAGTCTTCGTGTAGGAGGATTCAAAAAATAGGTGTTTAAGTCGTTCATCTTTCTGATCACAGAAGACATTTGAGGTGCTTGTATGCCCATCTTCTACAATCTATCAACTATTAATAATCTCCCTTGTATGGCCAGCTATAAGTTGAACTTGTGTCGAGGATGCAGAATTAAACCTTTCCAGTAGACCTTCTGACCTTGAGGAGTTTGCAGTTTGTATAGCTTCTTAATGCTGAACCTACCATCTGTGTTCTGTAATGCTGTCAGTCTTGCATGTAGGTCACCTTGCAAGGTTGGTAGCTCCAGTACTAACTTCCTAAGCTCAATGATTTTCCTCACTACCCAAGCTGCAGTCTTAGGTATAGGCATAGTTTCAATATTCCTGTTTTTTATGTAGTAAGAATGAATCCATCTAGTCCATAGACGATCTTTCTTCTTGGTGATTGCCCATAGATGTTTTGCTATTTCAGCTCTGTTCCAATTGCATAGATTTATCACATTTAGCTCTCCCATTGTTTGTGGTAAACATACTCAGTCCCAAGCTACCAAAGCTCTCTTAGATATACCTGCCTGCCTGTCCACAAGTAAGTTCTACAAATAGCTTCTATCGTTTTACTTATCTTCTTTGGCAGTAAGAAAACTTGAGCCTAGTAAGATTGCATCCCAAAGATTACTGATTTGATAAGCTGTAGTCTTCCAGAGTATGATAATAGCTTTGAAGTCCAGCAATTTATCCTTGCAGTTATCCTCTCAACCAATGGCCAGCATTGTTGATTTGATAGCTTTTTTGAAGCTAACGGAAGCTCTAGATACTTGAAAGGTGGACTTCCTTCATTGTATCCCAACTCCTACAAGATGAGTTCTTTCATCCTTTCATTTATACCTGCAAGGTAGATTGAACTTTTATCTGGATTAGCTTAAAGGCCTGAAGCTTTTGAAAATTTCATAAATGCATCCTGAAGCAATCTGATTGATTTCAAATCAGCTTTGCAGAACATCAAGAGATCATCAGCAAAACATACATGGGCCACTCCTAATCTTTTGCATCTTGGATGAAAATGAAACTCCTTATTCAAGGAAAGTTGACTAAACTCCCTTTACAGATATTCCATGTCAATCACAAATAGGTAAGGGGACATAGGGTACCCTTGTCTTATCCCCCTTTTACCTCTAAATGTCTTTGTGAGCCCTCCATTTAGATTTAAGGAATAGGACACAGTTGTTAATCATTCCATTATCCATTCAATAAATATGTGTGGAAAACCTAGGTCCATCAGCATCCTCCTTAGAAAGAACCAATCCAAGGTATCATATGCCTTCCTAAGATCAACTTTGAGAACACACCTTGCAGATATCCCTTTCCTGGTATAACCTTTGAACAATTCATGAGTGAATAGTATATTATCAGTAATGTTCCTTCCATCAATAAATGCTAATTGAGAATCCCCCGCCAGATAATTTATTACTATCTTTAGTCTGCTAGTGATGACCTTTGTAATGATTTTATAGATTGTTGTACAACATGCTATTGGCCTAAAATCCTTAACCTGTGTGGGGTTAGTGACTTTAGGTATAAGAGTAATAGCAGTGCTGTTGATAGCCTTTAATAACTTTCCTGTATGGAAGAAATCCAGGACATCAACAATCACATCCTCTTTGATCACCTCCCATTGTTGAGTGAAAAACTCTATTGGAAATCCATCTACACCTGGTGCTTTATCAGTTGGCATACTCTTGATAGCCCCCACTACTTCCTCCACTGTGACAGTCTTAATCAACTCCAGTTGTTGTTGCCTTGTTAGACAAGCTCCTTTCTTGATCACCTCAATATTTGGACAGCGATGTATTCGTGATGATTCCCCCATCAGCTTCTGAAAGAAATCCAGAAACTGATCCTCCACTTGTTTAGGATCTGTAACTTTAATACCAGCATCATTATGAATAGAAACAATTGTGTTAGTGGTTGTGCGCATCTTCCATTGGGTATGGAAGTACTTTGTGTTTGCATCTCCATGCTGTATCCAAGTGGCTCTAGACTTCTGCCTCAACACTTGTTCCTCTACATTACTCCACTTCTCCACTTCCAACATAACTTCTCTTTCCTGCTTTATAAGCTCCTACCTTAATGGTTGAAAGGATAATTGGTACTGTACCAGCTCCAATTTTTGCTTTGCTTGAGTCAGTTTCTGCTTATAAGATGCCATATAGTTGTTCAAGCCCTTTAATGCCTCCTTGAGTCTTCTAAGTTTATTCCATGTCCTTGACTGCCCTACACCTCCATCAGTTTGTGCCCATACTTCTTTCACTATTCTTGTAAATTCAGGATGGTGTAGAGTATGATACAGTGTGAATGGTCTGGGATACATGTGTTGCTTTACCAATCCAAACTTGTAATTCATTAGTATTGGAGAGTGATCAGATACACCAGGATTCAAAAATTCTGCCTCAATATGACCATTATTCATCAGCCATCTAAAATTCCCAAATGCCCAATCTATTTTACTATACACCCTTACATTTTCATATCTTTTATTACACCAAGTATAGTACCATACTGTGCTCTTCAAGGGTGTAAATTGCATTCTATCCGGGAATTCCTTAAAACCTTGTACCTCTGTCTGTGTTATAGGGGCTCCAATTATGTCATCTGCTTGCAGAACATTATTGAGGTCTTCACTAATCAGCCAATCATTTGTAATATTTGTACCTATAACAGTAAGTTTGTCCCATAGCTGCTGCCTTGGAGCCAACTCATTGGATGCATATACCACAGTGAGAAACCATTTCTTCTGACTATTTGGTTCTTCCACTTCACAGTGGATAAATTGAGCATCTACCTCCAATATTTGAATGTTAACATGAGTCTTCCGCAATAGCCAAATTCGACCATTATAAGCATGGTCATAGTTATACTGAATTTTCCAATCCCTTGCTATATTCTGAGTTATTCTCCTAGCTTTATTCTCTTTCACCCTTGTCTCAGTTATTCCCATTACCTCTACTTTGTACTTTTTTAGAAAGAGCACCACATCCTTCTATTTAAAGGGCCTATCAGCCCTCTAATGTTCCAAGTACTTACTATCATGGAGGTATAGGATGGTCATGCCCACCCTTTCCAGCATCAGATGAGGTGCCACCTTGATTAAGGATCTCAAATCTGTTTGTGATACCAATATGACTAGTAGAACAACCAGCTTGTGCCTGTTCATCCACATCATCCACAACCACTCTTTTGTCAGATCTTTTCTCTTTCCTTATTACTTCTGATAGTGATGGAAATTCACTATTATCCATATGATTTCCTGCCAATTGTGAACCTATTGCATTGTCCCCATCTACATCAGTTTTTTTAGCATCAATAGCTGGCTCATTTGACATGGTATTTAGATATTTTGCCATCCATTTGGTCTCCACCTTTTTTCTCCTTCTACCCCTTCTCTTCCTTCTATTCTTCTCAGCAGATGCTCCATTTGTCTCCTGGGCCTTACTTTGTCTACATTCCTCAGTATTATGCCCAACCTTTGCACAATCCATGCAGTATTTGGGCTTCCAGTCATATTCAATGCTCTGATGAATAATTCCTACTGGAGTGTGTATCTCAATATCACTCGGCAAGGGATGGGAAATATCTGCTTCTACTAGAACTCTGGCAAAGGATATATGATCCATCTCAACAATATACAAATCAGTGTACATAGGCTTGCCTACTACACTGGCTAGTTTACTCAGAACCTCAGCAGACCAATATCGAACTGGTAAGTTTGGAAATCTTACCCACAGTGGAATTACATTCAAACACTCTAGGTAAAAACAAAGTCAATCGACCAATTCTTCAAAGTGAACAGCTTGTTATGAAAAGTATAGGGCCTTAATTGCATGACTCTATCCCTATCGTCCACCGAATTAAATCTAAATATGTAATAGCCATCATCGTGATATAGGATTTTTTGTTTATTAACAAAATCCCACACATTATCAACATAATTCTCCATAGATTTGAAATAAGGATTTTCACCCAGAACATAGCCAATGAGTGAATTACTCTAATAGCTCTGTTGTTCCTTGATATTTTCATCTACGATCGTCACTACAATTTTATCTCCATGCAGATTTGGAGGAATGTATGTGAGTACCTTACCCATTTGAGAGCTTAGATTTCTCTTATAAGCTTTCTCCTCCACTCATTTGGTTTCCTGTTCTATTGGAACTGGTTTTTGAGTCATAATTGAAGAATTCGCCGTGGATTTTGCTAGATCAAGAAAAATGGAAGACGGCGTGGAATCTTTTCCCCTGTTCTTCGCACAGCTCGTTTTCTAGCTAAGTTTGGTGGATACTCGTTTGCTTCACCCTAACCCGGGTCTTCACGTATTGTTTGAAACTGAATTGGAAGGAAGCTTCCAAACGTTAGTGGTTTTGCATGCGCCGGTATAATAGTAACCGGTGTAACTGAACTCGCCAGTGGCGTTAGAGTGGTAGTGGCCGGAATAGTCATGCTACTCGTGCACGTTAGCATATTATACTTAACATGCGCCGAGAGAAAACATTATTTATTTATTTATTTCTTTATTTGTGCTGTTTCTGCATTTATCTGTTAAATTTCTTTGTGGCATTTACTGAGTTATGGAATTTACCTGTTTGTTTCTATTTATTTTTAAATTATAAAAATAAATAATTGGACTATTTTACTTAGCTCGTCACTACTGCTCAATTCCTTTAGTTATTTCTGTAACTATTGAGTCAATTGTACTCATACTACACCCTGCACTTTATGTGCAGATTCAGGTGAGTTAGAGCGCGACGATCGTTGGGTCTAGGCCGGCTATCTGTGGAGATTGCAAGATAGCTGCTAGTGTCCGCAGGACCTTGTTACTCCTCTTGTCATTTCTTCTTTTGGACAGTTAGACAGTTTATATATATTAGTTTATAGTTTTAGACGCTCATGACTTAGTGACACCCGATGTTTGGGGCTCGTTTTTCGTATTTTTCTATATTATATTTAGAGTTGATTTAGTTTATGAAAAATGAAAATCTTGAAATGTTTTATTAATTTCATATAATCGGTTTAGTAGTAATATTTTGGGAAGTAGGCTTGCCTTGTAACACGATAGGCGCCATCACGACAATGGTTAGATTTTGGGTTATGACAACTTGGTATCACAGCCTAGGTTACGTAGGTCACACTAGTCATGAGCGGGTTTAGTAGTCTTGCAGATCGATACGGAGACGTTTGTACTTATCTTCGAGAGGCTGCAGAACCTTTAGGTAAACTTCACCTTCTTGAATTATTATCGTGCGGCATTGATTCAGCTTGAAGTGTAACTCTTTGAATTCCTTCCACGCATTCGTATGCACACATCAACGCTCGGTATCAGTTGTGCATCGACGGATTGTGATTCCCTAGATAAGGTGCGAGATTTGATTTATCTATGTTGATGTTGGGCCAGTCTTGAGGACATGAGGCTGGGTTTTGACTGTAGATTGAGCACTGAGGTGTTGATTGTGTGAGCGCGTGCTTGTAGACCTACATGTCTGGTAGTGTCCCTATTAGTGGAAATGGTTGCTGGATGGATACGTGATGAGTATGATGTGACCGCGAGATGAGTTAATATGATTTGAATGTGACGAGAAGGTATTGCCGAAGGTTTCACCTATTTGAGACTCCAGGTATATTTTTAGACTCGTTCGAGTACGAACGTTTGTTTAAGAGGGGGAGGATGTAACGACCCGGTCAGTCATTCTGAGAGTTATAGCCCGGTTTCCCCATTTCTATTTCTTTATGTGTTGTTCAACTGTGTTGAGTTGTATCGAGTTGGTAGGTTTAGGTTCGGAGTAGTTTTGGAGTGAAATGATCACTTAGTCTCTTAGTTAGAAAGCTAAGTTAGAAAAGTCAACCGGAAGTTGACTTATGAGTAATCGAATTCGGATTTGGATTTTATGATTCAGTTAGCTTCGTGGGTGATTTTAGACATAGGAGTGTGTCTAGAATGTAATTTGGAGGTCTATGGTAGAATTAGGCTTGAATTAGCGAAAGATAGAAATTTGGCGATTTTGGTCGGCAGCGGAAAATTAGGTATCGCGGTCGGAATGGAATTCCAGAAGTTGGAGTAGGTTCTTTGTGTCATTTGTGACGTGTGTGCAAAATTTGAGGTCATTTGGACGTGGTTTGATAGGTTTCGGAGTCGTTGGCGACTTTTGGAGGTTTAGAAGTTCTTAGGCTTGAATCCGAGGTTGATTTGGTGTTGTTTTGGGTTTTTCGAAGGTTCGACTAAGTTCATGTAGTGATATATCACTTGTTGGAATTATTGGTTGAGGTCCCGAGGGCCTCGGGTGAGTTTCAGATAGGTTTGGGTTGTGTTGGGCTCGTTTTTCTTATGTTTCGACGTTGTTTCTTCAAGCATAAATGATATCATATTGAACAAATGAGCTCCTATTTCTTTTTTTGATTAAAGCATTAGATCCGTAACATAATTACGGACCCGTTGCAAAAAGATTCGTCGAATTGGGACATCGTATAAGGATTTCAGGGTCATTTTACTAGGTTGCTATATTTTTCAGATTAATTATAGAATTGCCACTGACGGCGTAATTAAAAATCTACACTATTTGCAAATATTGAAACCAACATATCTCCTTCATTATAAGGTCCATTGAGTGATTCAAAAGGATAACTTGACTAAAATTTCACAAGATATCCATTGGAGGCACAAAAAGCAAGTTTCAGGATTATTTGGCACGAGAAACGAGGCAGGCTATCTGGTAGAAAAATATAGAAAATAAGGGTTTGTTCATTCGGTTATATTTTGAGTTGGGGAGCTCGCATATGGGCGATTTTGGAGGCGATTTTCACCATATGGATTGGGGTAAGTGTTCTCAACTCGGTTTTGGTTATATCACATGAATCCATCTTCGTTTTGGGATTTGATTGATGATTTCAAAGTGAAATTCAGGGAGTTAGGGTTTAAGTTTTGGGGAGTTTTAAGTGAGGATTTGAGGGATCAAACGGAGTTCGATTATGATAAATTTTATATGGTTAGACTCAGGAGAGTACGGGGTTTGCTATTCTGCCATTTTTGACTTGTTTCGAGACGTGGGCTCGGGGGCCGGGTTTTGGCCGATTTCAGATTTTTGGCCTATTTATGTAGTTTTTCCTGTTGGAATTCAATTCTTTAGCCCATGTTGATAGTATTATTCTGATTTTGGTTAGACTCGGAGCTTTTGGAGATTGTGTCCAGAGACGAGGGCATCCCGGAGTAGGATTTTATGCTATTGAGATAAGTAACAGTTTTGACACTGGCCTTGAGGGTATAAACCCGGAGAATTTGATATCATGTGATTGTTTGGAGGTGATACCCACGCTAGGTGATGGGCGTGTGGGTATATACCTCGAGGGATTGAGAGTTGTCTGTCCCATGAGGCTGTGAGGCCTAATAACCATTATCTGTGCTTATGTATTTACTTGTTGGTGAACTTGTCTGCCTTCACGTTAGAGATCATGTTTAGGCTTCATTCATGCTCACGTTGTTTTTACTCAATCGTAGAAATTGTTGTACATGTTTACCTCAGTCTCTGTTATTTTGCTGATATGTTGTGATACTTGATGTGGGCTGTTTCCCCTTATTGGTGGTGCATTGTGTGGCTGGAGAGGTACATGACTGAGTGAGGCCGAGGGCCTGGTTGTGAGGATATTAATACCATAGCGCGTGAGCTGTCCACGTAGCACGTGAGCTGACCGTGCGGGTCCAGGTATTGATACCATAGCGCGTGAGTTATCTGTGTAGCACGTGAGCTGTCCGTGCTTAGCGCTTGGGCTTTGGGAGCCCCTCGGAGTCTGTACACACCCCTAGTGAGCGCAGAGTGTTGAGTTTTTTGAGTGTGTTGAGTGCTGAGTGCGAGTGATGAGTCATGGAGTGACACTTTGTGAGGTTGTAATTATTTGTGCAGTTGCTGCGTTTATCCGTTAAATTTCTTTGTGGCATTTACCGAGTTATGGAATTTACCTATTTATTTATGTTTATTTTAAATAGTGAAAATAAATAATTGGACTGTTTTACTTAGCTCGTCACTACTGCTCAGTTCCTTAGTTATTTCTGTTACTACTGAGTCGGTTGTACTCATACTACACCATGCACTTTATGTGCAGATCCAGGTGGGTTAGAGTGCGGGGATCGTTGAGTTCAAGCCGTCTATCTGTGGAGATATCAAGGTAGCTTCTAGTGTCTGCCGGACCTTGTTACTCCTCTTGTCATTTCTTCTTTTGGACAGTAGACAGTTTATATATCTTTGTTTATAGTTTTAGACGCTCATAACTTAGTGACACCCTGATGTTTGGGGCTCGTTTTTCGTATTTTTCTATATTATATTTAGAGTTGATTTAGTTTATGAAAAATTTAAATGTTGAAATATTTTATTAATTTCTTATGATCGGTTTAGTAGTAATATTTTGGGAAGTAGGCTTGCCTTGTAACACGATAAGCGTCACCATTACGACCATGGTTAGATTTTGGGTCGTGACACTTCACTTTGTCATGTCGTGCAATTATCAATAAAAATTATAGCACGAACAACTAACATGCAAACACCTAGACAATCCTCTCAACAATTTCACGTGTGCCAAAAATATAACAATATAATATAACAACTCGCACCACATGTGCCCATGTGCCACAAGATTTCCTCAAAACTTTTCCAACACCACGACCACACATAGCCCTCGGCTCAACAACACTCAGTACAACAACAACAACAACAATAACACGATAGTACGACAAGTAAATCAACACAAGAATTACATAACACAAAGAAATGGAAGAACATGCTCACAATGAAAGACATGACAGGTGCTAGTGGTTTCAACAAGAATAACTCAACAATGAGAGTGATAGTGGTAACAACGATATCAAATAAGAGTAACCAAAATCGACTTAATAACATCAAATAATGCAAGAGAAATCAATTCCAATGAATAAAGCTATGATCTTTAAACAATTGTTCAAAAGTTAAAAAAAGTCAACCCCGGGCCGCCCGGTCAAAACCCGGGTCCAATGTTAGATTCCGATTACGCATGACCCTACGAGTTCATATATGTGATTAGTTTCAAAATCCAAGTCCAAATCGACTCTCAAAACTCTAATTCTTATTTTTGAAAACTTGAGAAAGTTTTACAAATTTTCACTTTGATTCACATGATTTTGATGTTGAAATCTAAGGTATATTGATGGAATATGATTAGAAACAGATTAGAATCACTTACCCAAAGTTTGTAGATGAAAATCCCTCTTCAAGATTGCCTCCTACCGAGTGTAGGGTTCCAAAATATGAAAGTGAGACTAAAAATCCCGTCCCTCAGCTTTTTGTTCAGTCGAAAGTGTCTCAAATGCGACCTGGGGTTCGCAAATGCGAACCCCGCAAATACGAACCCCGCAAATGCAAAGAAACAATCGCAAAAGCGAAGCCCTCCCATTCCTGTTGTCATTGCAATTGCGATGAATAATCCGCAATTGTGAACATGGACACATTGCAAATGTGAATCTAGCATACCTTGCCTAATATTGCAAATGAGATCCAAAACTCGCAAATGCGAGACCTGAGGCTTCTGATCGCACCAGCAATTTACAAACTCTTCCAAACATTCCAAAACGCGTCCGAAACTTACCTGAGCCTTCGGGGCTCCAAACCAAACCTCAACACAAGTCTAGAACATAACACGAACTCGCTCGCTTTTGTAAATCATCAAAATAACATCCGAAATCATGAATCGGACCTCCAAAACACATGAAATCAACTTGAAACTCAAGAACTTCTAAAAACAAAACCGCACGTCCGATTTTTATCAAATCAACTCAAAATGACGCCAAACTTTATGGACAAGTTCCACATGAAAAAACAGACTTATTCCAAGTCCCGAAATAGAAATCCAAACACGATAGCTATGAAGTCAATCTACGGTCAAACTTATAAAAATTTTAAGCCTTTAAATTGCTAACTTTCGACAAAACAACACAAATCAACCTACAGAACTTCGAAATCGATTCTGGGAATATGCCCAAGTCCAAAACCACAATACGAACCTATCGGAGCCATCAAAACATTATTTCGGGGTCGTCTCCACAAAAATCAAACCTCGGTCAATATTTTCAACTTAAGCTTCTAAAGTGGGAACCAATCATCCAAATCCGTCCCGAACACCAAAATTTGAATCCGACCATGCACGCAAATCATAATACATAATATGAAGTCATTCAAGACCTCGAAATACAGAACAGAACCTTAAAACTCAAAACGACCGATCGGGTCATTACATTCTCCCCCTCTTAAGCAAATGTTTATCCTTGAACGTGCCAAGAGTCTTTCCCAAGCCATCAAATCACAGTATAAACTCACCATGCACATACAGAAGGGTGATCCTACGTCACCCTAATCCACACAAGCCTGACTTATTCCTTCCACTCATGCCGATAAGCCTTAGAATCAAATTCCCACATCTATCAAGGGCCCTATTATCACACAAACACATTGTAAAACCCTTAACTAGCTGCAGCGGCTCATCTATACACCCACAAGGTACAACCACACAGCACACCACATCATCCATACGCCCATAGCAAAAACTCTAATCCCAATAGTCGCCCATTACTAAACTTGGTACCGGCAAACAAACTCATATCAACTAGAACCTTGTTCCAAACCTTCACAATGCTGAAAATAATGGAAGAAACAGCGGAACTCATAACCACTCATCTGATCAACAAGCTACCTCAAACGCCACCTGGGCACATACATCGCAATCCAAACCCAACAAGCACAACTCGAATATGAAAAGAGGAACACATGAGAGAACCTTCAAGCAAGCCAAGCATGTACAACTCCCTACCGATACCATACTGTGGATCCAATCCACAAGGAAAAAGCAAGACACACACAACAACCACAATGGATCTTACTTTAATATGACCTTACCGCGGCATATAGCCCGGCACCAACACCCCTATTCACAAGGAATACTAGGTTCCCATCCTCCACTCTGAATCACGAGTAAGGTAAACATCTCAGCAACTAAACTATCCTAATAACTCAATCTCGTAGAACCAGAACCACAACACGTAACAACTTCCCATACCTGTAGATCACCCAAACCACAAGTCAGGCCAAACCATCCGGAGATCACATTAAATCCTACCGTATATAACTAACAGAAAGTCCACATAAGTTTCATGACCTACAATAGCAACCAAAAAAATGATAGACACGGGCTATCACAAATAAATTCTCAACTGGTGTAAACACATGAACAGAGTACAAGCATCACAAAACACGGCCATATCTGAAGCAAGGTAGGATGAATCTTACCAATAAATGGGACCGGATTAAAGTAGCACAAACGCATCTCTATACTCAACTGAAACCATACCTGTAAGGGCATTATCATGTGCATCGGCCTCTGCCCAACCAGGAAGAGTGTATTAATAGGTCCGGGCTCCCCCTCTAGGGCGAGCTCTACCCGCCTGACCTCTACCCCTAGCTGGCGGTGCAGGTATCGCAGTAACTGGAGCAGAACTCATAGCCTGAGTACCTCGTTGTATCACATATGTCTGGAGTCTAAGACAATCTCTCACCATGTGGTTGGTATCTACACACTTAAAGCAACCTCTCCGCTAACGTGGTTGTGGAAGCTGTCCAGTACGGGCACTCTAGGACCCATGGATATCTGAAACACCTCGTGAAGGTTGAAGTGCAAACTGAACTAGCTGACCCATAAAACCTATACCATGACGTACCATGCCTCCAAAATAGGGATCGGTAGATCCCCCGATCTACGAGGCCTCTTAGTCTACCTGCCCTCTTTCTCCTGGCCCTGCATGCCCTCTAATTAGCGAACGATCTCTACTTCCTGTTGAAAAGGAACATCCATCTCCAACTCCCAAGCCATGCTAAATCGGATACAATAACTGAGGCCCTCAATGAACCTGCGAACTCTCTCTCTAACTGTAGAAACCAAAGTAGGTGCATGCATGGATAAATCACTGAATCTAATAGCATACTCTGACACTGACATAGTACCGCAGCGTAACTGCTCGAGCTTCATGTGTGATGCTCCCGAAGGGCCTTGGGAACAAACTCTCTCAAGAATAACTCTGAAAATAGAGTCTTTGTAAGTGAAGCTGTATCGGCTGGGCTACCCTCCTCGTAAACTCGCCACCATTGTTACGTTGCTTCTGACAACTGGAATATAGTAAAAGCAACCCCACTCGTCTCCACAAATACCCATGGTGCGGAGAATACGACAACACACCTTTAGAAAACCATGTACATCCTCTGAAGCCAAACCACTGAAAGTAGGAATGTGATACTTCTTGAACCTCTCAAGTCTAAGCTGCTCCTCCTCAGATCCTGCTGCCCTAATTGCAGGCTGAACCGGAGCAACGGGCTGTAGTGGAATAACAGGCTGTGCTGGCATGACACTTGGAACCCAACCAACGCGGACTCACTGCTCTAGAGTAGGGGCGGCGGGAGTTTGAGCTCCTCCCCCGATCTGTGAAGTAGCTGGTGCAACCGGAATCAATCCCGCCTAAGAAAATGTGCCAAACATGCTCAGGAACTACGCCAAAGTTTCCTAAAGTCTTAGGGTAGCAACAGGCGCCTCCGGTGCCTGTTCCGCAATCAGAGCTACTGGTGGCTCCTCAGCTACTGATCTGGCAGGTGCTCTAGTTATAGCACGTGCTCCTCCTCGTCTCCGCCTCTGGCCCGACCCCTAGCAACACCGGCTCTGGCAGCAGCTTCATTAGTAACTGCAGCTCGTGTTCTAGCCATCTGTGAGAGAATAAAATGACAAAGGCTCAAACTCGAAATATATAAACTCGCACGATAGGAATGAAAGAACTGAAATTTTCCTGATAGTTCTGTAGCCTCTCAAAGATAAGTACAGACGTCTCGGTACCGATCCGCAACACTTTATTAAACTCTCTTATGACTCGTAGCACCTATGAACCTAGAGCTCTGATACCAACTTGTCACGACCCCAATTTCCCTCCGTAGGATGTCGTGATGGCACCTAGTGTCTAAGACTAGGTAAGTGTAACACTTACTATATTAGCATCAAAATTTAACCAGCAACTACTAAACATGAAACATAAATTTCTATATAAAGCCAACAATCCCAGACTGATATACAACATCCCAAAAGAACAACCACTTTCACATAAGATTTATTCAAGAATTTCCCCGAGGTACCACACCTCATAGTCACCAATCACGAGTCCCAATTCACGAACCCTAATCACTTGGCATTTTGTGCCTACAATATAAATCACAACCGCACAGACAACGCACGTGCTGCACGGACAACTCACGTGCCAATAAAATTAATACCTCATATCTGCACGGACAACTTACGTGCTAAGGGAGTGACAATATCTCATATCCGCACGGCCAACTCATGTGCCAGCAATAAAAATAACTCATAACTGTACGGACAACGCACGTGCCAATAGTAAAACTTTGCACAGAAGGCAAGTATACAAGAATACATGCGAAATGATCAATAAACATCAGGATTCATCTTCTAAAGCCGATATGAATGATTAATTACGTGTATGCTTGTGCAAGTGTTCTATCACAATTCGAGTCAACAAGTAAGAGCAGAGACAACGAATGACACATAGGAAATAATAACACAACAAAACATAAAATGCATAACTCACACAAGGTAGGCATACCACTACACAAATATCATCAATAATAATGCCCCTAGGCCATCATAAATCATCCCTGACATAGCCCACCCTGTCTCGCCACGTGTGCAACAATAAAGTAAATTCCAGTTTTGTCTCGCAACACGCGCATAATAATATTCACACCTTGTCTCGCCACATGCGCAAACCCATATATAAGCCCACCTTGTCATGTCGCATGCGAAATTATCTATTACAACAATAGCACAGACAACTCACGTGTGAACACCCCGACAATCCCCTCAACAATATCACCTGTGCCAAAAATATAACAATACAATATTACAACTCACACCACATGTGCCCATATGCCATGACATCTCCTCAAAACAATTCCAATACAACAACCACACATAGCCCTCGGTTCAACAACACTGAGTATAAAAATAACAACAACAATAACACGAAAGTACGATGAGTAAAGCAACACAAGAATTACAAAAACAATGAAGCGGAAGAACGAGCTCACAATACAAGACACGACAATTGACAATGGTTTCAACAAGAATAACTCAACAATGAGAGAGATAGTGTGTATCAACTATATGAAATAAGAGTAACTCAACAATAGGAGAGATAACATATAACAATGATTCCAATTAAGAACAACTCAACAATAAGAGAGATAACATGTAGCAAGGACTTCAAATAAGGATAAGTCGACAATGGAAGAGATAACAATAACTTCAATTAAGGATAATCAACTACGAAAGAGATACATGGAAATGAAGGAGGTGACAACTTAAATTAAGGCACATTAGAGTATATTGGGCAATAAATGGGTGGAACATGAACTAATTAACTTCAATTAAGACATGTAAATGTAAATTTAGCAATGGAGGATTTAACATGATAATATAACTTTAGTTTAATGTACATAAGAATAAGAGTCTAAACCGGTTAGATTTCCATATATAAGTCGTGCACACACTCATCACCTAGTGTATATGTCTTTCACGTAGTTCAAATAGTACAAACAAACCAATCCCTACGGGATAGTTCCCCCCCACAATGTTAGGCGAGATACTTACCTCAAAAGCCCTCAATCAATTCTCAAAAGTAGCTTTGCCTTTACAATTCACCTCCACTCGGTACAAATCTAACCAAAATTGACTTAATAACATCAAATAATGAAAGAGAAATCAATTCTAATGAATAAAGCTATGATCTATACACAATTGTTCAAAAGTCAACCTCGGGCTCGCCCGGTCAAAACCCGGGTCCAATGGTAGATCCGACTACCTATGACCCCACAAGTTCATATATGTGATTAGTTTCAAAAAAATCGAGTCTAAATCGACTCTCAAAACTCAAATTCTTATTTTTCGAAAACTTGAGAAAGTTTTACAAATTTTCACTTTGATTCACATGATTTTGATATTGAAATCTAAGATATATTGATGGAATATGATCAGAAATAGATTAGAATCACTTACCCAAAGTTTGTAGATGAAAATCCCTCTTCAAAATTGCCTTCTACCGAGTGTAGGGTTCCAAAATATGAAAATGAGACAAAAAATGTCGTCCCTCAGCTTTTTGTCCAGTCGCAAGTGTCCCAAATGCGACCTGGGATTCGCATTGCGAACCCCACAGATGCGAAGAAACAATCGCAAATTCGAAGACCTCCCATTCCTGCTGTGATCACAATTGCGAACATGGACATATCGCAAATGCGAACCAGCTACCCAGGCCAGCCATCGCAAATGAGATCACTGGGATCGCAAATGCAAACCTTGCAGACCTTGCCTAATATTGCAAATGTGATCCAAAACTCTCAAATGCGAGACCTGAGGCATCTGATCTCACTAGCAATTTCCAATCTCTTCCAAACATTCCATTACACGTTTGAAACTCACCCGAGCACTCAGAGCTCCAAACCAAACATCAACACAAGTCTAGAAACATAACACGAACTTGCTCGCACGATAAAATCATCAAAATAGCATCCGAAATCATGAATCAAATGTCCAAAACACATGAAATCAACAAGAAACTCAAGAACTTCTAAAAACACAACCGCGCGTCCGATTTCTATCAAATCAACTTGGAATGACGCCAAAATTTTAGGACAAGTTCCAAAGGACAAAACGGACTTATTCCGAGCCCTGAAATAGAAATCCAAACACAATAGCTATGAAGTCAACCTACGGTCAAACTTTTAAAAATTCTAAGCTTTTAAATTATTAACAAAATAACACAAATCAGCCTACGGACCTCCGAAATCGATTTCGGGCATACGGCCAAGTCCAAAATCATGATATGAACCTATCAGAGCCATCAAAACACTGTTCCAGGGTCATTTCCACAATATTCAAACCTCGATCAACTTTTTCAACTTAAGCTTCTAATGTGAGAATCACTCATCCAAATTCATCCCGAAACAACCGAAATTCAAATCCGACCATAAACAGAAATAATAATGCACAGTATGAAGTCATTCAAGACCTCGAACTACTGAATGGAATCTTAAATCTCAAAATGACCGGTCGGGTCATTATAGAAGACATAAAGTTTTAGACCTGCAGTTCAAGCATTTGAAAGTATGAAGTCAATGGTGTGTGCAATCACTTTTATCTATTTTATGTCTAGCATGACATGAAAAATTGATATGAATCTAAAGTCTATTTATATGATTTATTTGTCTATACTTATATGACAATCCATGAACGATTTAAAATGTTGATAGCATATACAATTCTTGGAATTTATTGGTCCTGAATTACCACATCCTAAGTACAATTTGTGCACATATTTATCTTACTATAACTATAAACATGATAATACGATAGTAAGAGTCTTTATTCCTATGTGAAGATAGAAATGACGATTCTAACAAGATCATATGAAGACAATACATCTCTATCAGGAATGATGATTTCAAGGTGAAACAAATCCGTTCAAGTTAATATGGTTGATTTGTTTATCAAATCTATACCAACAATTTTTTGAAGATGGTGCACAAGATTGGAATGAAAAGACTCAAATATCTGAATTGATGTTCTCATTAGGGGGAGTTAATATGCGTTGTACTCTTTTTCCCTTATAAGATTTTGTCCCACTGGGTTTTCCTTGCAAGTTGTTTAACGAGGCAACCAAAAGGTGTATGTTAGATATGTATACTCTTTTTCTTTCACTATAATTTTTTCCCACGAGATTTTATTTTAGTTAAGGTTTTAATGAATCACATTATCTGTTGAATAGACATTCAAGGAGGAGTGTTATAAATAAAATTATATTTAAGGTGAATGTCTATATTTTAGAGAGATTTTAGGGTTTGTTTCTTGGTAGGTAACTCACTTTTTCCCTACAAATAAATAGAGGGTTTCTATTCCATTGTAATTCATCACAAAATCAATAAGAATTCCTTCTGTGCTTTTCTCTGTAATACTCTTTTTCTTCTTTTATTGTTTTATAACAATTAATGATTTGTAAGAGTTGTTTTTCCAAATGGAAGTAAAAGAAGAAACTTTTTAATTTATGTTATCCCTTATTTTTGTAAAACTTCACGAGCTTTTTACAAACTAGAGGTTCTTTAATTACCGGAGTTTGAATAATATTTGGTTGAAGTTACACACGCATACTTGATATTAACTTTATTTGTAAAAAGAAGTTTATTTATAGGAGTTTGAATAATATTTGGTGGAAGTTACACACGCATACTTGTTATTAACTTTATTTGGAAAAAAAGGTTAAAAAGTTGTGAAAAATAATCTTTTAAATGTTTTACCGGCATTTCAAATACTAAAATATTTCGTGCTTATAAGTGTGGTGCACAACACACTCATAAACAAGACTCTACTAGACACGGCTTGTAGACTCCCTAGGACAGAACTGCTCTGATACTAAGTTTGTCCCGACCTAAACCGAAGGGCTATGACGGGCACCGGGTGCCTTACTCAACCGAGTACGAACGTAACGTATCTTTCTTATCATACTAACATAGGTAAATGAGCCGTAAAGACAGTCATGAGATAACCAGAATAAAACATTAGGGAATACTCGAAATATGATGACCCAACATGATATACAAACTTATACATGTGACATACAGACCTATAAGTCAGACATGATCATTTGTACACTCAAAACATAGGCTGACAAGGCCATACAAGTATCTATATAATTGACATCTATCTACAAACCTCTACGAGTACATATATGTTATAAAGGTCGGGACAGGGCCCGCCATACCAATCATTACATGTCTAAATCATACTAGCTGAATAGGCAGTCCAGAGCAAGTGGAGTGCACAAACACCTTCGGCTAAGCTGATACCCTACTAGGAGGACTGTCAACCTGTCTATCAGGACCTGCGGGCATGAAACGCAGCATCCCCAAGGAAAAGGGATATATATACAAATAAAGTATTGAGTATGTAAGGTAGGAGAGCATAAATAAGAACAGTAATGTAAAGAGAGATAGAAAAGATACAACATGTAACATCTGAATACCTCTGAGGGCTACTGACATGAAATGCATGATACATACATACATACATACATACATATATATATATATATATATATATATATATATACACACACACACACACACACACACACACATAATTCTGGGAATTCATTGTGGCTAACACCATATCCGGGGAACCTATAAGGTGGAGCCTCAGTAACTTTATTGAAGTTCTGGACCCTCTCCTAAATTTCTTCACCTGAATGTATCGGAGGTAGATGTAACGACCCGACCGGTCGTTTTGAGCCCTAGCGCGCCATTCAGCAGTTCGAGGCCATGAGCAGCTTCAATTCAGGTGTTACGACTTGTACGCGTGGGCGGAATTGAATTTCGGGAAGTTCGGGGTTGATTCTGAAGGCGAATTCTCATTTCGGAAGCTTTAAGTTGAAAGAATCTACTAGGATTGGATTTTTGAGTAAACAATCTCGAAATTGTGATTCGAAGGCTCCAGCAGGTTCGTATGATGATTTCGGGCTTGGGCGTATGCCCGGATTGGGTTTTGGATGATAGGGGAGCGTTTTGGCGCCTATTTTGGAAGTTAGCATTTTGGAAGAAATTTCATAAGTTTGGGTTGAAGTGCATTTCTGTGTTATTGACGTCCATTTGGGAATCCGAGTCTGGGAGTGGCTCTATATGGTGATTCTGGTGTTGGGAGCGCGATCGAAAGTGAATTCGGAGGTCCGTGGGTTATTTTGGAGTCATTTGGCTAAAGATAGAAATTTGAAGGTTTTTGAGAAGTTTGACCAGAAGTGGACTTTTTGATATCGGGTTCGGAATTCGATTCCGAAAGCTGGAGTAGGTCCGTAATGTCGAATAACTTGTGTGCAAAATTTGGAGTCAATCGGGCGTGATTTGATAGGTTTAAACATCAAAAGTAGAAGTTTGAAATTCTAAGGTTCATAATGAGGTCGATTCGTGGTTTTAGCGTTGTTTGATATGATTTGAGGCCTCGAGCAAGTCCGTAATGTGTTCTGGGACTAGTTGGTATGATTGGTTGGGGTCCCGAGGGCCTCGGGTGGATTCCGGGTGGTTAACGGATCGAAACTGGAATTTTGAGAAGTGCTGAAGCTGCTGCTTTTGTCATAACCGCACCTGCGGTTGGTGGACCGCAGGTGCGAGACCGCAGAAGCGATCCATCTACCACAGAAGCGGCCCAAGGCCAGGCAGCCCAAGACCGCAGAGGCGGCCCTAAATCCGCAGAAGCGGAACCGCATAAGTGGTCTTCTTTCCGCAGAAGCGCTGGTCACAGGTGCGGCCCAGGACCGCACATGCGGAAATCGCAGGAGGCAGTGGCCTTCATTTATTCGGGCTCTAGGCCATTTTTATTCATTTTCACTCATTTCTTGGGCGATTTTGGAGCTCTTGGAGGGGTGATTCCGCCTAGCATTTGCGAGGTAAGTTATTTCTAATTAATGTGAGTTTAATACTTGAGTTTTGGGTAGATTAACACATAAAAATTTGTGAAAATCATGGGAATAGAGTAAAACCTAGGGTTATGTTAAAAACAAGATTTAACCACGAAAATTGTTGTAGAATGAAGTAGAAATCGTATATTCTTGATCCTTAGGCTATAAAGAACAACTTCCTTCGGAAAATTTAGGAATCCGGGCACGTGGGCCCAGGGTCGGATCTTAGGAAAATTGTGTTTAAGGGTGGGAACTTGCTTAAAAGTTAGAATATGATCTTGTAAGCTTATATTGACTAGTTCCTACCTCGTTTATCTAGTTTTGAATCGTTCGGCTCCAATTTGAGGGTTCGGGCTCTATGACGACCCGACCCGTCGTCACGTGAGTTACCGCCCCATTTCCCCCATTTTCTGCTTCCTTATGTTTTATCATACGAGTCTTGGGTGAATGAGTTGATTTGGATTGATTCTGGATGGAAATGAGACACTTAGTCTCTTTAAGGAAGGTTTGTTTTGGAAAAGTCAACCAGATGTTGACTATTGAGTTAGAGGGCTCGGATGTTATTTTCGGTGTTTTGGTTAGCTTCGAGGGATGATTTGTGACTTAGGAGCGTGATCTGGATTGAATTTGGAGGTCCGGTGTAGAATTAGGCTCGAATTGGAGAAGTTAGTATTTTGGCGAATTCCGGTTAATAGGTGAGATTTTGATCCGAGGGTCGGAATGGAATTTCGAGAGTTGCAGTAGCTTCGTTAGGTGATTTTGGATGCGTGTGTAAATTTCAGATCATTCGGAGGTGTTTTGGTCGGGTTTTTGATCAAATGCGTGTTTCGGAAGTTTTTTTGAAGAACTTAGGCTTGAATCCGATGATTTTGGAGTTAGTTGAGGTGTTTTGATGATTGGAGCAAGTTTGAATAATTATTTAAGATGTGTTGGTGCTTTTGGTTGAGGTCCCGGGGGCCTCAGGGTGATTTCGGGTGGTTAACGGGATGAAATTTGGAGTTAAAGGACAGCTGAAGGATCTGATATATGGTATTTCCGATTCTGCGGAAATGGACCGCAGAAGCGAAGGGGGTAGCCGCAGAAGCGAAAGGAAGAGCCTGGGAAGTTTCCGCAAAAGCGGACATGCGGACCGCAGAAGCGGTCTCGCTTATGCGAGCGGTGGACCGCAGAAGCGGTCCTGGGCAAGATTGAAGGAACCGCAGAAGCGGAATAAGAACCGCAAAAGCGGTGTCGCAGAAGCGACAAAGTTATCGCAGAAGCGAAAAATGCTGTTCAGAGGTTATTAATTCCATCTTCGCGAATTTTAGAAATAACTCAACATTTTCACTTCGGACTTGGGGGTTTTTGTGCGATATTGGAGAGGGAATCAAGAGACTTCATTGAGGTAAGGAATTCTAAGCCTAAAACGTAAATCTAATGTGTTATTACACGAATCAAGGGTGAAAAATCAAGGAATTAGAGGTTAAAAATGGAGGTTAGGGCTTGAACTTAAGAGAATGAAAATTTGGGGTTTGAGGGAGCATTTGAGCTCGGATTTTGGTAAATTTGATATGTATAGAATCGGGGCGAGATGAGGAACCTGGTGATGTGAATTTTATAATTTTTTGAGAAGTGGGCCCGGGGCTCGGGTTTTGCCAACTTCGTGGTTTTGATATTTTTCGAGTCTTTTCGATTGGGTTATGTTCCCTTAGCCTATTGTGACGTATTCCATGTTGTTTTGATCAGATTCGACGCGCGAGGAGGTCGATTCAAGGGGAAAAGGTATACGAGCTAGACTTTTGGCCGGCTAGAGGTGAGTAATGATTTTAAATGACGTCCTGAGGGTTTGAAACCCCGGGTTTGCACAACTTGGTGCTATGTTAATATGAGACACGCATTCAATGACGAGCGAGGGGTCATTTACAATTGGGGATTGCGACTTGGTACAGTCCGGATGATACTTTACCGCGTATTTAACTATAACTTGTTGTTTTTCTACTATGACTTGGGCTATTTTCCATGTTTGGGGCTTATCGCCGACTGTTTGAACTCCTTATGAGATATCATCACTGTTTTCCTCACTATTTGAAATATTAATTGAACTGAGTCCATTTAAATTACACTATTTCATGAACTCAACTATATTTTTACTCAACCTGGAGTTTTAACTGATATTTGAACTATTGTTGAGCTGAGCATTATTGTCTTTACTGATGCCCGAGGGGCTTATGATTAATTTTGGACTGATTGAGGCCGAGGGCCACATGTGAGGATATGTTGAGTGATGTGAGGAGGCTTTCAGTCCTCGAGCGATATGTGAGGAGGCTTTCAGGCCTCGAGTGTATTGTGAGAAGGCTTTCAGGCCTCATATTGATATGTACAGGTTTTCAGGCCTTATTGTGATAACGCTTGGGCTGTAGGAGCCCCTCCGGAGTCTGCACACCCATAGTGAGCGCGGGTACCCTTGTAATTCGAGAGTGAGCCCGAGGGGCTGATGTTGTATTGTGTGATTGATACTGAGTCCGCGGGGTTGATACTGTACTGAGAGTTTGATATTGCGCCCGAGGGGCAGGTTTCTGAGCATTTCTTCTGGTTGAGAATATTTGTCTTTAACTGTTTTTAAAAGATAATTCTTGCTATTTTACTGCTTAACTGATTTTACTGCTTGAGATAGCATTATTTGTGCCTTCATGGGATTTTATGTTCTCAGTCGTTATTTATTTTTATTACTCGCTGGGTCGGAGTACTCACATTACTCCCTGCAGCATGTGTGCAGATACAGGCATAGCAGAGTTCGTTCCTGAGCGCTGATTTCCCTTCCAAACCAGGCGGACTAGGAGTGACGAGGTAACTGTCGACGTCCACAGCCCCGTTTTCTCCCTTAGCTTCTGTATTTACATTATCTTCGGACTTGTTCCTAGTTCCAGACTTGTAGCATTTTAGTAAACTCTGTAGTAGCTCGTGACTTGTGACACCCCGATATCGGGCTGAGCCGGGATGGTTTCCCTGTTTTATCACGTTTTATTCCGCACTTATGATTATATTATCCATGAATTAGACTTGTNTTTTCTCATAAGAAAAGAAGGTTATCTTTTTACCATTTTAAGAATTAAGCATACAAAATTTTTTACTCTTTATATGAGATTAGAAAAATTAGAAGTTGAGAAAATATATGTATTTTTACATGGATATTTTAATGAAATAATAGTGTATGTATTGATTTTATATGATACCGCATGACCATGATAGTAAAGTATATTATAATATGATGTATAAAGTGTATTAAAATAAGTAGAATTTTAGGTAATTTGAGATAATTCTTAATTATGTGGGTAATTGGTTAATTATCGGGTAACGTAATATTACATAATTAACTAATTGGTTATGGGATAAGACTAAAACCCCTCCCCACCCCCACGTGGCAGCAAGCCACTACCCAAAACAAATGACTCATTAGTCATGTAGGGTTAGGTGGCAACCAATTAAAAGAAAAGCCTTGAAATTCAAAGAGGCTGCATATCTTTTAACAATTAATAAGATACATATCTTCAACATTGGAAATAATTTGCAAAGGCTCTAATAAGACCATCCAAAGCTAACATAAAAGGCAACCTGAAGCCAACATTGAAGGCAATCTGAAGCTAACGTAGAAGGGTACGGATCTTTAATAATTCAAACAGAGATTTCATAGTATCTTAAGCAATGTGAGATTTTGCACTTTTAAGGGAGTACAGTGTAAATCTTCTAAAGAATATCACATGGATTTTCCCCTACTTCAGGTATGTTAAGGCTATCCCTTCTCTCTTTTTGGCATGATCCAAGTAACGATACGTAAACATAATGCTATTTCATAAGGATTTCTACTCTTAGCATTTAAGGATGTCTACGTTATTCATTTTTGTAAAATAATATTCACGCATGTCTAAGTATGTTTATAGTCCCTATTGAGGCATATGATAAAAATATTAATGTTTATAATATAGTGAGACATGCATCTTCATTTACCACCGAGCTACGTGTGGTCGGCCAATCATGTATTTACCACCGCGCTACGACCGGTTGGGCAGTTACACATTTACCACTGAGCTACGGCCGGTAGAACAATCATGCATTTACCACCGTGCTACGACTAGTCGGGCAGTTACCACTGATCAGTTGGTCAGTTAACGCCACGAGAATGATGTAATAAGAACTACTATATTGTAGTTTTATTTATGTATACGAGATGGGTTTTATTCTTGTCACTCGCCAACCTCGGGAGGTGCGACCGACAGTCAATCGAGTGAACCCGACCGAGCAAGCCTTTTTGGACTCTTCCTACCCAACTCATTATGATCAATGAACCAAGCATTCATTTAATTAGATAGTAGGAAAGATTGTACATATAACACTGCTAGTCATTTGATATTACACCATTTACACCATAATTAAATTCCCAAAATTTCATACAAATTACAGTTTAGAAGAACAAGAGTTTAGAATTACAACACAGTCCAGTGACCCATCCAACACCCATACATAACCCACACAAACGTCTACGGAGCCTCTAAAGATACAAAAGACAGTTATGATAATGCTGGCAACAAGGCCCTGGCTACACCTCAAAATGTGGTAATTTATAACAAAAGATTTACTGCATGACCCCTGGAAGGAAAGGGGATCATCAAGGCTACTGAGAGGAGGATGCACCGCTACTTACGATCGGCACTGTCTGCTTCGGAGCCACCTACATCCATTCAAAGATGTAGCGCACCCGGCAAAAGGACGTTAGTACCGTGGAATAGTACTTGTATGTATAACTAAACACCATCTCATTAGAAAGAACAACAATACGAGAATAAAGTAATCATAAAGATCAACAAAAGCCTTAATCAACACCATATCATCAAACTAAGGAATCACACAGCTTTCAAATAATTTTCATAGCTTTAAGTTGGGACATTTAATACTGTTACACCATCATCCACAATACCACCGCTTTCTTTTGTGGAGTCCGATCACGACCCAATCGACTAGGTTGTCTCATTTGAGACATGTATCTCAATCACAATTTCATTCTCACTTTCCGGATTTCAATATCAGCACAGTACCACCATGTGTACAGCATGGCGTCCGGTCACGGCCCGATCGGCTAGGCCGTCTCACCAAGACGTTTTCATATTTCATCAATCATCTCATTTCAAATTTGTTTCACATATATCAATTCATCGGCACTTGGGGCCACAATCTTATAACATGCTTGGCGCTAGGCCATATTTCATTACTCAAGCTCTTTTCCCCACATTTCACATCATTGCCACATTCAATATTGAACCTTTTCAATTCAAGATGTTAAGCACATACGAGAGAAATTATAATTCGTAAGCATAAAGAGGATTTTAAATATTTTGGCATAACAATCTCAATTCAAACTCAACTTGAAGTCTAGGGATTTTAGCACATGTTCACATTCTTCACACATTCTCAATTGACAAAATAGCATAAGGTAAGCGTTGAGACACACCTTGCACATATATTCTTGAAACACAAATTCATTTTAAATGGCAACCACTACATCGACCAATATTCGGAACTTACAACGTTTGCATGGACACCATGGGGGTTCAATTTCTAAGAAGAGGGGGTTTTAGCCATACATACCTCGATAGAGCTTTCCTTAAATTCTTACAATAATTCCGGAACCCTTAGCAACTTCGATCTATTTTATGAGCATTACAAATTGAACCAAATATTAGAGACATGATCAAGAATCTTGCTCTTTTGAGCACATCATCAAGCACTAAGTGTGCATTATGTCTTTTAAGATTTATTGGTGAAAGATTTAACCAACCCATACCCCATATCTTACCATTTTAGCTCATAATCCTCCTACACTCTTCCATTATACATGCATGCAAAATAGATACAACCTTAAGCCCATGAACCCTCTTGTAAATTCCTCATTTAGTAGGAATTTTCAAAATCAAAGGCTAGGGCACATATTCTTACCTCTAGGCTTAGGAAACTTTTTCTTGAATATCTTCAAGGATTGGGCAAGGATAGAAGAGTGAGTTAGTGATGATCACTTTCTCCCTCTAGAACTCTTTCTCTCACATTAAAGGCATCAGAAAATAGCTCAATATAGCCTAGTGGGGTGTTTTTAACTAGATGGGGTCGGGTTTTAAAAGTTAGAAAATAGAAGCCCCGACTCAATTTGCGGTCGCATATGCGGCCGCATAACTGATATGCGGCCTGCAAAGTAGCCCACAAGGGCTTGAATCTTCTGCCTGGGTATGCGACAAATATGCGGTCCGCATACCTATTCTACGGTCGCATAATGCATCGTAGAACTATCCTTCACAAAAGCCCAAAGAGGTTATGCGACGACTATGCGGCCCGCAATTCCATTATGCTATCGCATAGCTGGCCGCATAGTTGTCCTCAAAATTATCCAACCTTCCGCCTCACTCTGCGGCAACTAT
The DNA here is from genome assembly GCF_001879085.1 of Nicotiana attenuata. Taxonomy (NCBI): domain Eukaryota; kingdom Viridiplantae; phylum Streptophyta; class Magnoliopsida; order Solanales; family Solanaceae; genus Nicotiana; species Nicotiana attenuata. The sequence goes on from NW_017670923.1 coordinate 133,709, forward strand.
GCGGTCTGCATAGTTATTATGCGGCTGTCACGACGCACAATCCACTAAGGGTCGTGATGGCGCCGGACACTACTGTCAGGAAAGCCAACCAAAATACTTAATTAAGTTCTCTTTTTAATACTCTTGAAATCTATGATTTTTCTCCAAATTTACAAATAAAAAGATAATCGCTTCAATTCAGATTAAATGATAAGAAATTAATACAAAATACTTCATAAAATCCCAGAACCCGGTGTCACAAGTGCATGAGCAATTTCTAAGAATTTGAATAAAGTACAACAACTGTCCAGAACACAAAGGGGACAGAGAATAAATACAATCCTGAGAGAGAGTATACTAGTTGCGGGTCGCCTCGAGGAAATACAGCTCACCTAGTCTTCGGGTCACCTATGCTGCTACGCCCAGTAGGCCAATAGAAATACCTGTACCTGTGCAACAAAATGCACAGCAAGTGTAACATGAGTACGAAAACAACGTGTACTCAGTAAGTATCCCGCCTAATCTCGAAGAAGAAGAGACGAGATGGCAACTTCGACACTTACTAATGGTCTAATAATAATATTATTAATGCGATGACTCACGGATTTATTAAGAACAACAGTAGATTCAAATGAGTCACTAAACAGGTGAAAGTTCCTTTTTATTTAAAGTCTCCGGATTCATAATCCATAAATTAACAATTATCTCAAGTCGGGGAGAGTAGGTATCAATATCAATAATTCTCAAGGCAAGCAATACAAGCATGCGCAACTCATGCCGAGGTCGTACGGCCCGATCCAACATAAATGTAAAATGGGCACTACTGAGGGTCGAGCGGCACGAACCATAGATGCAGCTATTTAATCTACCGAGGCATTCGGCCCGTTCCAGAATTTAAACACGCACAGACAGTCAATCAAGAAGTCATCAGGAAACAATTATCCAAAGAAAGCCAATTCTCTTTTAACAATTTTGAAAAATGAAGTTTAATTCTTTTTAGAAATTCATTTAGCACTTTGATAGGATTTAAGCGATTCAACTGTCAATAAGGTTGCAAATATTCCAAGTATAACATGCTTTTGGATCCTAGACTACCCGGACTTACACATATTAGTAGCTACGCACGGACTCTCATCACCTCGTGCGTACGTAGCCCCCACAATTAGGAGCACAAACCCAATTATTTCACCTATGGGGACAATTCCCTCTTACAAGGTTAGAAAGGAGACTCACCTCGCTCCGAAGATCTATAACCGGCCTTCCACGCCCTTCCGAAGACTCAAATTGATGCACAATGCTCCAAACTAGCCAATAATTATGCAAATCCATTAGTATATGCTCAATTACTCATTACAATCCAATTTATAACAATTCCTATCCCCGATCGAAAAGTTGACAAAATTGCCCTCGGGCCCACGTGCCCGGATTACGAAAATTTTCGAAGGTTAAGCTTACCTATAACTCCATGATCTCAAATATATAATTTACTCTCCATTTCATACCCAAAATCGTGGTCAAGTTCTAAGAATATCAATTTTCTAGGTTATCCTCAAACCCCCAAATTTCTACCAATTTACATGCTAAAATCCATACATAATCGATATATTTAACTCAAGATAGGTGGGATTAGAGTACCTTGTTGTCGATGATGAAAAACCCCACTTGAAGCTCTCCAAAATCGTCCACACCCAATGAAAACTGGGAGACAAAATGACCAACCCCCGATTTTAAAAGAATTTATTGCCTCCAGCACTTCCGCACCTGCGGTCCCTTGACCGCTTCTGCGGTTTCGCAGGTGCGGCCCTTCTACCGCTCCTACGGTTTCTCAGCAGGCCCTCCTTTACGCTTCTGCGACTCGACCACCGCAGGTGCGGTCCCGCTTCTACGGCTGCATGACTGCATATGCGGTCCCTTCACTTCTGGTCCAAAACCGCATCTGCGGCTCGTCTGGCCGCTTCTGCGGCTCCGCACCTGCGGCCCAAGTCTCGTAGGTGCGATTATACCAGCAACCAGCAACTTCAGCCTTTCAAGAATTCCATTTTCGATCCGTTAACCACCCGGAATCCACCCGAGGCCCCCGGGATCCCAACCAATCCCAAAACACATTACGAACTTGCTCGAGGCCTCAAATCATATCAAACAATGCTAAAACCACGAATCGACCTCCAATCCAAGCTTTATGAACTTTAGAATTTCAAACTTCTATTTCGATGTTTAAACCTATCAAATCACGTCCGATTGACTCCAAATTTTGCACACAAGTCATATTTGACATCACGGTCCTACTCCAACTTTTGGAATCGGATTCCTACCCCGACATCAAAAAGTCCACTTCCGCTCAACTTCTCAATAACCTTCAAATTTCTATCTTTAGCCAAATAACTCCAAAATGACCCACGGACATCCGAATTCACTTCCGATCGCGCTCCCAACTCCAAAATCACCATACGGAGCTACTCCTAGGCTCAGAATCCCAAACGGACATCGATAATACTGAAATGCACTTCAACCCAAACTTATGAAGTTTCTTCCAAAATGTTAACTTCCACCATAGGCGCCAAAATGCTCCCGGGTCATCCAAAACCCGATCCGGGCATACGCCCAAGTTCGAAATCATCATACGAACCTACTGGAACCTTCAGATCCCGATTCCGAGGTCATTTACTCTGAAATCCAATCTTAGTTAATTCTTTCAACTTAAAGCTTCCGAAATGAGAATTCTCTTTCTGAATCAACTCCGAACTTCCTGAAATTCAATTCCGACCATGCGGGCAAGTTGTAATACCTGAATTGAAGCTGCTCATGGCCTCAAACTACTGAACGATGCGCTAAAGCTCAAAATGACCGGTCGGGTCGTTACATTCTCTCCCACTTAAACATACGTTCGTCCTCAAAAGTGCTGAGAACTGTGTTGGGGTTGTCCGAAATCATTGTTTAACACCTCGAGCACCTACCCGTGCTATCACAGCTCAGCTGGCTACCCTAGCTCAATCAATCTGCAGATATCCTTTTTCACTTAAGCAAATAAGCCATAGAGCCCAATTCCAACATTCGGAATTCTCTGCCAGGCCTGTTCCAACATCCGTTCACCGTATCAATAACTACACGCAGCACCAAAACATGACTGCATACCTTAGCTGAATTCTCAACTTGCACCACTTTACTCACAGGAACCCAATAACATTCTCCGATCAAACACTTCGAAATTTCACGAATCTCATGCTCCCATTGCACCTCATGACCTACATAGGTCTCGCTCTAACTCTTACAATACCGCCACGACGGAAGAGATGTGTAGAAATTCATAACCGACTGCCGAATGAAACAAATCAATGGGTACATACTCCCGACAAGGACCCTCGCCTCATTCTGAACCAAATAATGGTCTTTGCTCCTTAATATAATAATCAGATTGCACTGATCCTAAATCCAATGATGTCGTCTCACCCAGTACGACCTGCTCAGGAAATAAGCCACCCCGGACATGATCAGAAGTCCCATATGATGCCCAAACGTGCCAATAAGCTACTAATTCGAATGTGATATAAAAGGAAAATGAACTCTGAAAAGGAAATCCAAATACCCTGCTCGCGAATCATACATGTGACGCGACACACATCTATTATGAGTTTTACTTTGAAAATAGGAAACAAAACACATTAAAACAGATATAGGGAACTGTATTGAACATCACACTGTTGCGGCGTGCAACCCGATCCGCACATATAACTCACATAGGGAGATGCACATCGAGCTAAATTTCTCATTACAGCAATATACCGAATATCGGTCACAAGCACGCTAAGTGTATAATACTATCCCTGGGGAGACATATAGCGCCATAAGCTAACAAACTCAAGCACAACTGAGGTGAGATATATGTTCCAAAACGAAAGAGCCATCCTTCTCACATAACACCATCGCTATGCGGAACCGCAACACATAAGCAATATCCCAAACCGTCTCACAACTCACACAGCGCAATGTATCATTAGATGAAATATCTGACGACGAAATAACACCCTGACTACTCCTCCAGAAGGAGCGCATTACTGAAATGAACACATATGGCTTGGTATAGAGCCCATATTCACCTTTGAATCCATCTACAGACCTCAAGCTGATTCTGATCGCACTGAACTAGGCTAATAGCCTTTCGAAGGTCCATAATAACTCCTCTTTCGCTCATAACACATAAGAACAGCCGTCATAACCAAAGTAATCATCCATAGTCCACAGCTTAATAAATCAGGCGCCCTCCCGACATCAATTCTCGAATCAATGATATCACCACAATCATCATACTTGGTTTAACTCTTCAACCAATCAAGTGACTACAGGCCACACTTATACAACCTTCCCGTAGGGCACGTTCCCACAACCTTCCGTAACAGATAACAAGTTTGTACATCCAAACCTCCGGTCGCACTGACGCTAAAAAGCGACCAAGAATCCTTAACCAGGATGCAAAGCCTTTTTCACAACAGCGATCTCAGGTAATGCTGAAGGCAATACCAACTTACTTTAAACATCGAAACTACTTCCCTGCTCATTCGAGCTCGTGACTTCCTGGTCAACACCGAACTGCAACCTTAATCCTCTCTTCGAATTTTATACCACTCATTGCACCCCACCTGCCAACATACGATAGAACACGATCTTTCATCATAAATCCGTAACCACTAATAGATTAACACTTCATCATATAAAACTCTTCACTTATCTCACATCAGGAGAACCATAGCAATATACAGGTGAATTCTCATAACCGCAGAATATGCAAACCTCTAAGTAGTGGTCTAAGCTACCACAACCCTTCCAGGTACCGCCTACACATAGCAGGCCATAACAGTGGAATACTTCTGAATAACATCAATTACAGCGGCCGACAAGCCTCACACGTACCGCCACAATCACTTGCATAACTTGATCGCGCTGAAGGGACTAATCACTGCCACCAATATGCCAATTCAACTATGGCTAATCAATCTATCTTCTTCTAATTTATCCTCGATTGCCTTAGAAATAATAATAACTCCATTTAACACATCGCATACTCCATCCGCACTCATCCCGAGTGACCTTGAATCACGAGACCATGCTGTCTCAAATCCCACGAACCATTTCATACCTCCCGAAGGCTACACTGCAAGTCAAAACACCATAGAACATTCTGTGCTCCCTCCTCATAAGCTGCTACAAAGCTTGATTCTTAACCGTACCTACAGGCTCGAAATCACTAGGCACTACGTTTTTCCCCTTTGAATCCACTAGGACCGTTGTTGAGAGCCACCCGCTCTGACTTGGCCCCGAATATAATCAATTCCACGAATCTCCTAGCACATGAATACTCTCTCGGCGAAGCACTCGGCAGAATCTTTTCCCTTAGAACCCACCTATACAAGGCATAAATCCTGAATTCTGAACATGAGCCAATAAGGCCAACCATAGCACACCATAAACAATTCCCTTGCTCGAATTACCACTTATGTTCTTTCCGTAGCTAAAATGACCCATCAATATGCTATTCACCAGAAACCTCACAAGTAGTTAACCATGCAACCTTAATCATAGGCGGTGGGACTCTCCCACTTAGCTTGAAGCCATTATTACACAACTCTGGAATTTACCAGGATCCCTTGTCTCATATTGACATAACCTCCAGCCATCAACCGCCAACATTCTCGGAATCTATCTGTAAAACCCCCTGAATCATCAACCACATTCGCACGACCGATCTCCTTGCTGCATAACTAATAGAATTTACACAGAAGCTTCGCCAACCATGCAATCGCCGATCGCTTACTGGAGATAACCCACCTGTGGATTTACGTGCCAACGTCTTCCAACGCTGCTACACGGAGTGCAATCACCACGACATTAATGACCCATCCTGAGTCCAAGCTCACTCTCTAGCTGCACAGGTCCATTCACCTCTCGGGGACATCAATTAGGTGCGCGACAACATCCTTCCAATTCAAAGTTAGGTTGTATTCTTCTTCATTTCAAGCAGCTCCTTTCTGTTATATCAAATCTCCTTCCGCATAATAGCCCATACTTCAAATTAATCCGTAGGCCCAAATCACCAATCACTAAAATTCCTCAAATCACTCCAAACTCTCCCACTTTGGCGAAACTCACCCCTTTAGTCGACTACTCGACCTTCGCTTCTTATACCTGGCCTCCTATAAATTTTAACCACTGCCTGGCACTCCCCTCATGTCCTTCCTCATCCTTTGCTGCTCAGTTGTTGCCTTAAATAAAATCTATCTTCGTGGCACTTGAACCCACAATTGCTGCTAACTTTACACCTTTCCAAAGATCATCTCTCTCGAACTGTCAACATTAGAAACACTGATTCAATCCTGAACTACCGCACCCCGCGATATCTGACGGCCGCTTCTTCAATACTGTTTCACAACATCTTACCCCAAAGGCGGATTGTAGAAGATCATAACACCGGCGAACATAGTACGTTCTATTAGGACAACGACACCTCATCATAGAAGAAAACTCCACCACGCTCGCAAATACCAAGTCTCATTACTCCACCAGTCAACATCTGACCATTCTTAGTCTGATTGCCTTTCCCTTGCCGGGAATAAAATATCGAATCTCTAGATCATGCACTGAGTAAACCTCCCTTCAAGTCATTCACTGCCCCGACACGTAGGTGTTGATACCCAATTTTTCCCTACATATTTTTATACTCAAAATATCCTCAAAATAGCATGTACATGCATATATAAGCATGCCCTAAAGTTTAGTATTTTTCTTTTATTTTTAAAGATTTTTAAATCAATTTATTGCCTATTTTAATACTACAAAATTCAATAATTATTCCCAAACTAGCATTTTTTGGGGAAAAATTTATTTCATTCTCATATTTACATTAAGATATAATCAGGGTAATTTTTGCATATTTTTTATACATTTTCTTGGTATTTTTAAACTAAATTGCGTATAATTGCAATTATAGCCTATTTTACAATTAACAATATTTTATAATTATAAAATCACTTTTAGTATTTTTACATTAATATTTATCGGTTAGTAATTGGTCCAGTACCTTTAATTTATTTTCAAATTATTTTTTACTATTTTATAAAAAATAATAAAAGGGGAAATTGGCAATTTAACAAACAGTCCTTATTATTTCAATTCTAGCCAAATTGGCCACACCCCTATCGGATTCTAAATGGCTCAATACCCCATTTAAACCAACACAGCCCAATCCCTAAAAAATAACCCGGTCCAATCTTTCTTTAATCTGAGCCGTTGATCACATGAGATCAACGGCCCATATTTAATTCCCTTAATTAAATTCAATTACCCCCCCAGACCCTTCATTTTCACGAGACTGCCTCTCTGTCTATCTCGTCTCTTCCTCTCGCTTCTCTCTAGAACCTTCTGGTTCTCTCTTCTCCGATGATCTCCACCGCCTCTCCGGCCACCTCCAATCTCACCCCATTCGACCATCAACCGCCATGAAACCCTAGCTCACCGATTCCCTCTATTTTGAGACCCCAAAAATCCCCACCATGCGAATCAATCCCTAAAAGTTCCTCCTGGTTTGTTTCCGACCATCTCCAGCCACCTCCCTTCAACCCCAAGGCTCCGATGGGCCTCTCATCGTCCTGTTCAACACCTCTAGGACCTTCAAGGTTTATGGACCATGGTGATTTGAACCTGGAGTTCCTGGTTCTGCTATTTGTGAGTCCTCCGATGTGATTTCAGGCGAAATCACACCCTATATGTCACGATCTATGAAGTTTCGACAGGTTCTCTCCACTTCTATTAGGGTTTCCCCTTTTTGAAACCCTAACTCTCTCCTGAATCTCTCAAAAACATTGTTATTTCATGCTATTTTCATGTTTTCCTCTATGTTCTGCTTTTTCTCGAGTTTATTCAGAAAAATCCTCTACTTTGAACCATTTTTTTTACTTTCTTTCAAAATGAGGGTTTCTTGGATGCTCCAACTGATTTTCTTTATGATTAAACCTTTTCTTTGTTTATTCTGACCGATTTCTATGCTCTTACTGTTTTCTAGTTTGACTCTGCTAAAAAACCCTAATTTCTAGAAAAAGGATCCTTCGTTTGATTATGTGTGTTAGCATGCTTCGATTATATGTGTTAGCCTAATTTCCTTTGCCTTGTCTCTATGTGTTAGCATGTTTCTTCGTTCGATTGTGCGTATTAGCCTGATTTTCCTGGCTTTGGTTCTGTCTGCTAGTCTATTGGCTTGATTCTTGTTAATGTTTCATGCTTCGAATATGTCCTGCTGAATCTTAACTTGTTTTCACTATCTCTGAATGGATGCGTTTGTTCATCTCTTGTTCCTTCCTGGCTAATTTTGTTTGTTACTCTTGTTCATTCACCTCTATTTATATGTTGAGAATGCAGAATCATGACTTCACATGACTGATTCTGATTTTCCTTGATTGATGATTTTCCTTGATTGATTGGTATATTAAAAATTTTCTTTTAAACCGTAGCATTCTACTCGCCCGTTTGAATTAATTAATTTTTTGTTACCTTATTTGTTATAGTACTCTATTCTTTTAAGCCTTTCCTTAATTGTAATTTTTCTGAATTTGGTCTTAGTTGGTTACTATATGCATACTGAACCTTGACTCATTCCTTATTTAACCCTGCCCTGATTTTTTCTACTTGTCTTATATGGTGCTCAATTTTTTTGTTTTGATTTTGATTCCCCTCAATTAATGGGAGTACTTCCGTGATTCTTTAATTAATTGATCCCGGGTTCTTCAATTAACAGTTTTCTGTGATTTTTACCGTATTTTACCACCTACTTTCAACTATAAATACACGACAAGTCTTCCTGGCTTACACACAATGAACACTTTAAAAATCTGCATTCTCTCCTGCTCTTTGTTCTATTGCTGTTCCCTGCTCCTACTTATTATTAGCCTGCTGAAAGCCAAGGCTAAGATAGTGTTACTACCTTGTCTTTGCATCCTGCTTTTGCTCTTTTACTGGTATGTCCTAATTAATTTTCAAGTCTCACACCAATGTGTTTATTTTTGCTTCAGTTCATTATCTTTGTGATTTTCTTCTGCTTATGCTTCTCCTGTTCAATGTATAATTGATTCTTTGTTTTAAATACTTCACCATGTCTTCTAATTTACATGCTAAGTCTGACTTTGTCTATTCCTTGCTATGCCTATGTCCTATTGCTATACATTAGCATGCCTAAATTTACCACTTCCCAGTTCCCCTGATCCTTGGCACTTTGTATGTCTTTCTTGGTTTATATGTCATGATTGTTCCCCTGTTGTTGTCTAAGGCTTATGTTTAAGCCTGACCTATCCTTGGTCCCCTGAATCTTCTGATTCTGTGTAGTCATCTTTAATAATGTGATCTGTTGGCTCCCTTTCTCCCATGACCATTGTATGCAATCTTATGCTATTAAACTATTTGTCACCGCTGTTTTCTTTTAAAACAAACCCCCCCTCCTTTTTTTTTGAAAACTTCTCTTCCTGCACTTCACACTACTCTTAGAGAATAGGTTCTGCCCCCTTCGTGTGAGCATTGCTTTGAGTACCTCTGAGTGCTCACTGAACTTTGACACACAAGGTTGGTATTCCACACTGCACATGTCCTGCATTTTCTTTTAAATGTCTAGGTGCTGGTATTGTCCAGGGACCCAATGGGGCCCTAGGGAGCTTTGCCGCACCTAGACCATGACAAAGGCTGTGAACTCGAAGGGGTTGAGGTTGGAAGACTGGGCCTGATTGAAGGCTCCCTATAGAGTAACTTCTTATTTTTGATCTTGTTTACTGTAATTCAGATGATACTGGTTTGTAATAATTTGTAAACAAACGATTGCGGTTGAATAGTGAATATAGGGGAGGGTTATGCATGCTTAGTATAAATAATGGGTAGAAAACATGCTTATAGGAATTTATTTATTTGCGCAATAGACAACTTGCATAGGACATGCATCTCATTCATTAGAGATCCTGCTTTAGGTTCTTTACTTTCAGCCTCTCGTTACGCTCATCTTGTAACCACGATCAGTTAATAACCAACAAATAACTAACAACAAACCAAATAACTCGTCATTACTATATTGGCATATTAGAAATCATGTTTTTTTTAGGGACTCTTCTGTGCATTAGATATCCTGCCCATAGGACTTCTCACTCGTTTGAGTTGCAGTAGTTAATTCACGTTTAGCTAATAACTATGTTAAAATATGGCTAAGTGGTTTGAAACATTTTCTGCAAATGTCTTATCACGCGTACCTTTATAAATCAGAATCAAAATATGTGTGTTCATTCTCTAAATAACCAGACAATGTGTAACGACGCCTAGGCAAACTTCAGGTCCGATAAGAACTAATCAATTGTGATTCTATTAGCCTAAAACCAACCAACTTCTTTAAGTTTTAACTCTGCCATTCTTGTTTTGATTTTCTGAAGTTCACTCAGCTTTTTCTTAAACAAAACTCTGCGGAAAACGATTTTGAAATGATGCACCTACTTACTTTTATTGAGCTTCTGATTTTATTTACTAGGTTACTCATCTCTGCCCAGAATCGTGCTATTATTGCTACTACTTCGTTTTCAAAACCAAGTTTTAACTGCTCCTATCTTTTGAGACCTTAATTGTGTTTAAGTCATGCTATTTATGTGTTTTGTTTGAGGAGGTATATATGAGCCTTTATATGTCTACATGCTTCCCCCAACATGTAGTATATGTTTTGTATGTCGCCTTAGATTTTTATCCTTTGAAACCAATCAGCCTAATATCCCACCCTTTAGGATTAGTGGTCCTAAGTGCCTCCGGGACAGATAAGATGGGGGCGGGTAATAGCATGCAATAGGTAAAACGAGACCATTCCGCGTTTAATACCTTAACGGGGTAGGAACGGGTAGATATGGATATGATGACCACGTGATAACACCACGTGTATAAACGGTTACCGGGTGTTGTGTGGAGTGATCCATATTATGTATAAACCTAGGACCCCTTCCCTCACTTGTCCACTTTATTTTCAGAATTTCAACTACTTTTTCGCCAAAACTTCAGCTTTTAAACTGCTTGCAACAACTATATCAAAATTTCTTCCTTTATTCAAGATTTCAAAACTGCTTCCTCTATCAAAATTCAGTTTCTTTAACTTCCTTAATCTCTTGCAACTATTATGTGAAAACCCCTTTGTATTTGTTTGCCTACTTGTTGTTTGCATTTAAAGTCGCAATATGACATGGCCGGGAACCACACTAGTGGATCTTGAGGGGTGCCTAACACCTTCCCCTCGAGATAATTTCTAGCCCTTACCCGAACTCTGGTTTTCCAACTCAAAAACTCATAATGTCCTAATGCACTTAATCATTAGGTGGCGACTCTTCAAATCCAAAAACCTAAATCCCAAAAGGGAATAGAGTTGTCCGCCCAAATATCGTAAACCTGATTTCGCGAGAAAAAGGGGGCGTCGACAGCATGGCGACTCTGCTGGGGAATCTTTAGGTTTTTACCACTTCATGTTATTTGTGGCTTTATTTCTTTTTATTGCTTTATTTAATGTCCTTATTCGAAACTGACTTGGTTTTTTGTTTCTTTTTCTTTAATGCTTTCATCTACTGCTTTCCTTCAATGCTGTTGTAATTTTTACTGCAATTATTGTAATCATTATGAACATGAAAATACGTGACAATTTGTTTCATTCTTGTAATTGCATCTTCAACATCATATTCCACTCGTGCCAAACAAATACCATAGCAACACTTATAATGAGTTGTTGCGCTCTTCCGATATTATCACCCCCCTAAATTTGGCAAAGGCATATTTGCGATAAAACCAGTCGATCAGTGGTGCAGTCGACGGTTCCGTGCCTTTCCCTCTTGAGTTGTCCGCTCAAGGGTACCGGTCTAACACCCCATAGAAACCTTACTCTGTTGAAACTGTGCATGCAGCACTGTCAAACCTAGTCGAGTCAGTTATGATGTCCACATAATGACTCTTTAAGATAGCTTTGTCCAAAGTCCACTGGGTTTCCTTGGACCCAAACGGACATTACCACGTCTGTGCATTTATTTGGAGAACTAAATGCTGCTTATGCCAATTATTGATATTTAAATAGTTGAGTCCGGCGGGGGTAAGGGTCTAACCCATTTGTTTTGCAGGAAATGAATGTTAAAGTTCCCGACTTCGGTATGGTCAACATACCCTCACTCTTGCTGACCTGGTGGAGGAACCTCCCATCGAGTAACCAAATCAATGAATGGAATGAGAGAGTCACCAAGGCTAGTGAGAAGCTGGAATATCTGGAATACAGTCTGCTGGAGTTGGAAGGGAAAGTGAGAAAAAGAGTTACCGACTGTCAAAACGCTGAGGAAGGCGAAGGAGAACGCTTGGCGAAGGCATTTTTACTGGAAAATCTGCGCGAGCTGGAGGATCTGATCAACGAGAAGATTCAATCTGAAAAAGGTCCTTCTAGGACCAAGTAGTTAGGAGTCTTTCCTTTGCTTTAAATGTAATAAGGCCAATGGCCATTAGTGATATTTTACTTTCCGCAATTTTAGTGTCGTTTTGGGATTCGTCTTATTTTTTATCAATAAAATGAGGCATTTAGCATTATAAGTTCTCCAGATCAACTTGTCGCTACGCCTACCTCGGGCACAACGAGGCACCCAATTTAGGACACACTTTATATTCTTACACTATGTGTTTAAATATTGCAACATTTTTTCTCATAACCCTCACTAACTTGTTACCTTTTTTGTTTTTACTTTTGTTTTATTCCCCTCCCCAAAAGGTTAGTTTGTGCACTCTGGCATCATCATCCTACTCCACAAGATCTAAGGGCCCTCCACTTCCCCCTCCTCCGAGTCCTATCAGAAACAAGAACAAAGCAAAATTGGAAGACTTGAGCAACATTAGGAAGGAGAACTCAGTTGAAAGAGTAGAGGTTCCTCAGGGTATTCATGGTTCCAAAGAAAGCGCCACCCAGCTCGAACAGAAGTTACTGAAATTCCAAGAAGAACTAGACGAAGTTCGGAACTTGGCAAATTTGTCATTTTCCCTCACTACCCCGGATGTCAATTTTCCCAATGCTCAAAATCCTATACCTCCACAGAACCTTCCGAAACCACAGAAACAACCTGCTCCCCATCAGAACTGCAACACATGTCACACTTCAAACAACAACCCGCTACTCATTCCCGAACCACTAAACACAAATGATCATCCCCACCATACCCCCATCTATGTGGACACCATACCACAATACACTCAACCTATCTCAAGCACACCGGAGTCTGACGACAAAGACTCCCTCATCAAGAACCCAACCGCAGAACTCAAGAAACTGACTAGCCGAGTCCAGGGTGTTAAAGGAAACAAAGGTATTGAGGGGCTGAATTATGAGGACCTTTGCATTCAGCCAGACGTCGAACTTCCCGAGGGGGTACAGACCTCCCACGTTCGAGATGTTTGATGGCTCAGAGGATCCTAGAGTCTATTTGAGGACATACTGCGATAAGCTGGTCGGAGTCGGAAAAGATGAAAAGATTCGCATGAAGCTCTTCATGAGAAGTTTGAAAGGTGATGCTCTATCTTGGTACATTAGCCAAGACCCCAAGAAGTGGACAAGCTCGGTAGGAATGGCGTCCGATTTCATGGATAGGTTCAGATTCAATACGGAGAATGCGCCAGATGTATTCTACATCCAGAATTTGAAGAAGAAACCTACAGAGACATTCTGCGAGTATGCTACTCATTGGAGATCAGAGGCTGCAATGTCAGGCCGGCCTTGGAAGAAGAACATATGAACAGGTTTTTCGTCCGAGCTCAGGATCTACAGTATTATGAGAGGTTGATGTAGATCGAAGGCCAGCAATTCTCCGACATCATCAAGCTAGGAGAAAGGATTGAGGAGGGCATTAAAAGTGGTATGGTCACTAATTTTGCGGCATTGTAGGCTACCAACAAGGCTCTACAGTCTGGTGGCACGTCCAAAAAAAAGGATGTGAGTGCCGTGATGGTTGCACAGAGAACGAAATCCCCAGTAAAATACAAAGCTTACCCAATACCTCCTCTCACATATCAACCCATCCCTAATTACCAAGCACCTCCGCCCTCTTACCAAATTCCACCACCGACTTACCAATCATCTCCATCCCCCACATATCAACCTACCTCGGCATGATATTCCCAACCCACACCCGTCTACCAAGCCTATAATGTTCAGCCATCTCACTATCAATCACCTCCCGCTCGCCAAAACTTCCCTAGACCACGCCCTAATTTCGACCGTAGACCTCCCAAGCAATACACCGCCATCGCCGAACCAATCGACCAGCTATATGAAAGGCTCAAAGCTGCTGGTTACGTCACCCCAATCCCTGCCATAACTCCAGAAAATCCTTCCCAATGGGTCAACCCGAACAAAACCTATGCATACCATTCCTGCATGAAGGGGCATACCATTGATGAATGTCGATCTCTGAAGGATAAAATCCAAGCCTTAATTGACAACAGGATCATCGTGGCGAAAGAGCCCGCCCCCAATGTTCGCAACAATCCCCTGCCTGATCATAAGGGTGGAAGCGTTCACATGATCGAGGTAGAAGATGATTGGGACCCCAAAGGGTCGATTGGATTGATTACCGAAGGTGACGAGCCCAAGAAATCAACAATCACACTGAATCCAATTGTGGTCCAGATCCAGCCCTCTGGTGATGCTGAAGTAAACATGTCCGTACCCCTCGATCTTGAAACACCGTCATCCACAAATACCACAGAGCCAATTAAGGTTGAGTTTGGGTCTCCAAAGGCACCTGTACCATTTGAAGTTGCTGTGTTACCTCCCAAAGCGAGGGTGCCCATTCCTGTAGCAATGTCAGCCATAACACCATTCCATACACAGGCCGTTCCTTGGGATTACACCGCCGAGGCGAGAAGAAAAGGGAAAACTAGGTCTGGAGAAGCAATTGCAGCACAGGGCATGACCAGAACAGGCAGGATTTATACTCCGGAGCATTTAGCTGAATCAAGTAAGCAGGCCTCTGGACGGCCTATTGAAACTGGGCCCGATGATCTCTGGAGGAAGATACAAGCAAAAGAGTACTCAGTCGTTGATCAACTGAATAAAAAACCGGCACAGATCTCCATCCTGGCTCTGCTGCAAAGCTCCGAGGCCCATAAGAATGCCTTATTGAAGATACTGAGTGAGGCATATGTACCTAGCAACATAACTGGAGGAGAAATGGCGAACATGGTAGGGCAGGTATTGGAGAGTCACAAAATCACTTTCCACGAAGATGAGCTGCCACCAGAAGGGCTGAGCCACAACAAGGCGTTGCACATCACTGTGCAATGTGAAGATTATTTCATCACCAGGATTCTGATTGATGAAGGGTCCAGCCTCAATATTTGTCCATTGGTGACTCTCAGAACATTGGGAAAGAGCCTGCATGAGATCAAGGATGGGGCCATCAACGTCAAAGCTTTTGATGGTTCCCAAAGGTCCACTATTGGGGAAATCAGTTTATGTCTGGAAATGGGACCGACTTGGTTCGACGTTGATTTTCAAGTGATAGACATTCTAGCATCCTACAACTTACTATTGGGACGACCCTGGATTCACACCGCTGGAGCTGTAGCATCAATCCTGCACCAGGCAGTGAAGTTCGAGTGGAATCACCAAGAGGTGATTATTCATGGCGACGGTAGTAATCCCATATACAGTCGCCTAACCATTCTAGAGATCGGAGGAAGGAGAAAGATAGGTGGGGAAACCTATCATCATATTGAGCGAGTCAACACCGTGGACAAAGATAAATGGTGGGATAACAGGATTGAGAGCATACTGAATTGGAGTGGGTATGAACCTGGCAAGGGACTCGGCAGGAACCTCCAGGGAATCACCGAACCTATCAAGCTGAAGAAGCATGGTACCACTTTTGGTTTGGGATACGAGTACACTTGGAAGGAATTCAAAGAATGGTCGCCACCCTTGCGCGGTCCTTACTATCCATTGGAGCATCCGATACCCCGTCTAGAGCAGACTTTTCAACCAGCCGAAGTCATTTATGGGTCAGAAGAAGAGGAAGCATTAGTAGCAATGAGGAACTTGTTCCTGGAGGATAATAATATGGACTGTTGCGTCGTTTTCGAAGAGGAGGTGGAGGAAAGCCCTTCCATACAAGCCGTAAGCCGAGGAGCGCGCCTCAATAATTGGTCCATCAGAACCACCAGAGCCCGGAAAGCTTCGGGGTAGCAAGGCTGAACAAAGCGCCATGCTTTACCTTTTACTTTTTCGCTAGTTGATTTCCTTTCCGCATTTTTTAATTTCGAAAATAAGAGCTCCAATGTTCAAAACAATTTATCAAAAGCATTTCAGTTTCTTATGAATCTCACTCTTATTATTTTCTCTATCATTTACTTTATTTACACAACATTACTATTACTTATCTTGATGAACCGACAATTTTGACTTGCAACGAGACAACGCCACAAACGAATACAGACTTAGAAGAGGATGATATACCAGAAGAGGTTGTTAAAGAGGTTGAGAACTTTGAGAATAGGCCTAAGTCTAACTTGGACGAAACTGAGGTTATCAACTTGGGGGACACAGAGAATGTCAAAGAAACGCGCATCAGTGTTCATCTGTCACCATCACAAAAGGAAGAGTACACGGAATTTCTAAAAGGGTATGAGGACATATTCGCCTAGTTGTATGATGATATGACCGGTCTCAGTACATCTATTGTAGCTCACAAACTGCCAACAGATCCGACATGTCCGCCGTTAAAGCAGAAGCTCAGGAAGTTCAAGCCAGACATGAGTTTGAAAATCAAGGGGAGTA
>NW_017670923.1:150552-248524 GCF_001879085.1 Nicotiana attenuata
ATAATTTGTGTGGCTTTTCTCGTTAAATGTCGTAGTGAGCTCACAGAAAAAAGCTCTGCACGACGACTCACAACCATCAGAGCTGACAGACTTTAAGCTCAGTCATCTTTACGACACTCTGAATTTCTTACACACAATATGGACGCTGTATATGAATGATGGAGTCGATTGTACCGAGTGAAGGTTGTGGTAACCAACACTTTAGTTATTTATGATGCCATATCACATTTCATGTGTGAGCTATGTAAGTGATTAGTTTCCAAGTGCTACCTTTCTATTATCACAAATTCAGTTGCCGAAAAGTAATATTTAAGTAATTGATGATAAGTGCCTGATGATATGTTGCGCATTTTCATATCATTCAATCACAAAATGTGATATGAGAAGGAAGCAAAGCCGCAAAGTACACTGATAGACACCGGGAGACGTCCTGAGTACATAGGCCAAATTTATATTGTGTATCTATGCATTGTACCTAAATTAAATAGCCCTTTCAAATTTTGTATGCCCCTTCGATTTCGATCGAAATTTCTTTTCAGAATCAAATCAGACATTGTATATCAGTAACGCAAATAAAAACACTAATGATACGGCTATGTCAAAGGTCTTGGATATTTAATTAGAATTACGTCGCATGCAAACCACACAAAGAAGATATATATATATGAATTCAGGAATATTAATAAATATGACGCGGGGATTCATCAGAAAGAAGTGGAACTGTAGAAAGTTGTTTTGAGCCAGTAACGAGTGGACGCGCAGTCCGTCTAAATTAAGTAATATTAGGGATAGAGATAAGCCATAGTATTACCAAGGTAGAACACTAAGCATACTACAGATACGACACACATAGGTCATGAGTCATCTATTGTTAGTAAACTGTATTTGTAAAGCTGACATCTCTAAGAGAAGATGAATATCACGTAAAACACATAAACTAGTGAAGAAATAGAACGAAAATCAAGTTAATCATTCGAGACGCCATTGAATTTGACCAAGTGTTCGCCTAAGGAATTTACATACCGTCCTCCTAGATAACCCAAGGTTAGGTGGAGTCTATCTCGTACCTTCACCGAGGATAGAGCGCGAATTACACACTGGTGTAGTGGTAACGTGTTCAGGTACCCACCAGTGTTTCAGCGAACATAAAGATTATTGGTAGCAAATCTCACATATACTATGCCTATGTGCTTTTGATGCTTAGAAAGGTGAAGCAATAGATAAGGATGGAGAACTTCAAAAATGCGTATGAGAAATTTCTGAGAGAGAGTGGATTGTATTTATAGCCGAAGGGTTGGGAGACTTGGAAAACTGAGATGTGCCAGCTCTATCAGAATGACATGTTTAATTGCAAAACGGCCATAAGCATAATCCAAAAACATAAAGTGTCTGAGTATTATAAAACAGACAACTTAAGAACCGGTCAGAATAAGGTCAAAAGGGAGGTTAATGTTTCAAGTATACAGCGAGAGCGAATAACGGAAAGTGTAGACATGAAGTATTATTCCAGTTGGAATTAATATGTCTAATATTAAATATTTAATATATTATGATTGTAGGTAAAACGGATATTTAATACTCCCTCTATTTCAATTTATGGAACCTTATTTTCTTTTTTATCCGTTCCAAAAAGAATGAACCCTTTTCTAAATTTTGGTAATCAATTTAGCTTAAACTTACAATTCTACCCTTAATGAGAATTTTTTATATACCACAGCATGAAATTAAACTCTTGGCCCCTTTAGACTGTGTTCAGATGACCACAAATTCTAAAAGTCTTCATTTTTTGCTTAAACTGCCTGCGCATCAGTCAAACAGGTTCACATAAACTTGAACGAGGGAGTTAACATTTAAATGTTAATTATTTACTATTAACAAATAAAATTTGGTCCAAATAATTATCAATCCGAAGCCGAAGCCGAGCCGAGCGACGACGGCGGCACGAGGCTAATACCCGTGCTCGACACTCTTTAAGAGCTAGAAGAAAGAGGTGATTGCTTATACTAGCCGTACCTATCGATAAACAAACTCTCTTCTGTCTTCCCAATTTTGTACAAGAGAGGGAAATCTCCATAAATTGAAAATTTCGAGAATAATAATTCATTTTCCGACCTCCATTACGCTATTCACTCGCCTTCTTTTAAAGCTCATTGTCTTAATGCCTAAAAAACCCAACGAATTATTGGTGGTAACAGACCTGAATCACATAAAACTAGTGAGTCCATATTTTGTTCATTACTATCAAGACAAAGACATAAAGACAAAGCAATTGACCATATATTTACGCAGACAAGAGTTCAGTTTAGTTCAATATTCTAAAGATTACTTCCAATTTTTTGGTGAAAATATATGAGATCCAACTGTAGGTTATACTTAGAGAGTGAACTTTTAACGGAGTTTTCAAATCGCAAATAAGAAATTCTCGTGGATTATATTTTAAATTCAAGTAATATTAGCCAAGATAGAATATATTGGCTTAATATAATTGGAATTAAATTATATAATTCAATATATATATGAGTTAAATAAATAAGTCTTAATCCATTGGAAACCCCATTTAATTGGCTAAAATGATGAGCCCCACCTCATATAGGCCCTCCAACATAATCTTCCTAGAGGCCCAAGTGCCACGTGTTCCAAATGATGTGGCACGCATGTCAAAAGGAAGAGCCAATGAGATCATGCCATGTGTCAAAATGACAGGCAAGTAACCAAGCCATATTTGAAAAGGCCCAATAAAATCGCGCCATTGTGCAAGTGACATGTTCGGCCAATCAAATGCGGCCCTTGTCACACTTCAATTTTGATTGGGTCGGAGAGAGTTTTTTTCTTATCATAAAATCTTCTGTCCATCTCCACGAACTATACGAGATTAAAGGATGCTTCATTAACCGCACAAAAGACAGTCCAGAAGTATATAACAAGAAGTTAAGAAACGAGGCTTCGTGGGACCAAACGGCTAGTAAATTCCTTCCAGCAAGTTTCAAAGCTTCCAAATAATAAAGTTCAAAGTTCAATTATCAAGTTCAAAGCTCAATCGAGAATACGAAAGAACAAATTTAAGTTTCCAAGCTCAAGAACGAGAACAAAAAAAGATTCAAGAAGTAGCGAGTTCAAATCAAGTCGTGCTAGTTGAATTCAAGATCAATCGTTTGTGGCAACAAAATATAGATTCAAGCATCCAAGCCCAAAAAGCCCTTGAATCTAGACCAAACTAATGGTCTAGATATAGAACCATTAGAATTGAAAAAGGCATAATGTAGTATTGCGAGATCCAAAAGACTCAAGGAACCTCGATTTTGAAACGATACTTTAAGATTGGGCTAATGCGGTCCCGAGTTCCGGGCGACTGAAGTGGCAGTCGGACCCGGCTAAAAGGACACTCACTCGCGAGGATTATGTTATATTCGGCGTAGTTAGGTAGTCGAATGAGTGGTCGCCTGGGACAAGCCGAGGTTAGGCGGTAGGCGGTACAGAGTATTGCGAGAAGCAGCACAACGGAAGGACACGTCAAGAAAGAGCTGACAATTGTCAAGAGCACGTGGGCCAGGCACTGGCAATTATAGGATAAGATTTGTACGAGAGAGTACAAGTCCGTACTAGGATGGTTTATATGCGAATGTCCACGACCTGATCACACCAACTTAGAACTTGTGATTTTATTATAGGTGTAGACCAAATGTTATCAATATTAGGGCTTTTCCCCATCAATATATAAAAGGGGCCCCAATCATTTTTGTAAGACATCAATTTCACTGCAATAGAACATTATGACTCTGCTTTTTCTTGTTTACCATCTCAACATTTGTTCTTCAGTTTTATTGTCTTTACTTATTGTTCATACCTTAGTTGTTTCTTACCTGACCCATTGAGGTCCCTTGGCGATAATCAAGCTTTGGAGGCTCTATTATCTCAAACAACACACTGAATTTGGTTCACCCAATTCTTCTTACTTAAGCTTAATATTACTTGTATATATCCCAACTAGGTATTAGATATATCACACTCTAATCTTTAAAACCACAAATTATCTTTGTTGTTACTCACAATTTTTCTGAGGTAAAACAGTTTGGCCGCCGCACCGTGGGGCTAAGATAATAGTGATTATTTTAGTGCTAGTTTTCTTTGATAACACTACCGTTATTCTTCACACTTTTTCTTGTCAATTTTTTTTGATTTCAGGCCCAAAATAATGTCTAGCACACAAAACGCACCTGCTCATGACATGAGGTACTCGGAGAAAACTGCGATATAGAAGGTCGGTGTACCACCATAAACCCTGAGGAGTGGCCAACGTGGAGCCAGCTTAATGTCAGTTTACACAACGCTCTAATAACACGGACGCAGGCACATTGAACCCCGTAAGAATGTTACATAGGGAAGCCCCGAGCCGGACGCCAAGGAAACATGAGGAATGGAAGGTAGGAGTCAACCTCCAAGAGATATTCGATGAATGCTGCAAGCTCAGCAAGTGCCATCGCTCAAACTTCCAGAAGTTCAGAAACAGAGACTCCTAACACTTGCCGATACAGTGAACGCCCGACATGGAACCAGCGCTAGAAAAGGGCCCGACAAAAGTGGCTCGGGGACTGACCCAACAATCATGAAAATGCTAGAGGAACTGACTAAAAAGGATCAGAAGTCAGGAAAAAGAATAGGGAGACAACGATAAGAGTGGAACTTAAACTCCCGGGTTAGACCAGATACCGGAGCACCTTCAGTTTTTGAAGGGTCTAGATGCCAAAAAAATTCATACAAAAACCTTTCCCCCAAGTGCGCTTCCGATGCCCATTCCCAGAAGTTTTGCATGCCCGATATAACCAAAATACAACGGATTTCAATACCCTTACGAACATATTTAACTTCAAGCATAACACACCTGCGGAATGATCGAAGAGTAGATCGAGGCCAAAGTTCCTGGGACTCATGGCGCCAAAACGGGTTCGACAGGCGCTACGGACCCTGGTGGAGGCCGCCCAAGATTATGATAATACAACTTCATTGTCGACGCCTCGAGTTATCGTCTCGACCATTGGCAAAATATAGAGATACTAGATGGCCAAGCCTATATCAGAGACCAATCACTTCTAGAGAACCCTAAACTTAAAGTGTAAGTATCATGGTTACCCACGTTACATACGGGAACGAGGATTGGCAGACAGCTTAGAGGGAGGTGCCCGATGTTCAATGAGGGACACTTCGTGGAATTTCTTTAGTGACGGGTCAAGAATATTTCCGAGAAAGAGATGCCAATAGGAAGAATGTTGTCGACAACCCGCCTTTTTCTCGCGAAATCGGGTTTACGACATTTGGGCGGACAACCTCTATTCCCTTTTTGGGATTTGGTTTTTGGATTTGAAGAGTCGCCACCTAATGATTAAGTGCATTAGGGACACTAAGAGTTTTTGAGTTGGAAACCAGAGTTCGGGTAAGGGCTAGAAATTATCTCGAGGGAAGGTGTTAGGCAACCTCAAGATCCACTAGTGTGGTCCCGCCATGTCATATTGTGACTTTAAATGCAAACAAAATAGGCAAACAAATACAAAGGGGTTTTCACATAATAGTTGCAAGAGAATTAAGGAAGTTAAAGAAACTGATTTTGAATAGAGGAAGCAGTTTTGAAATCTTGAATAAAGGAAAGAAATTTTATATAGTTGTTGCAAGCAGTTTAAAGCTGAAGTTTTTGGCGAAAAAAGTAGTTGAAATTCTGAAAAATAAAGTGGACAAGTGAGGGAAGGGATCCTAGGTTTATACATAATATGGATCACTCCACACAACACCCGGTAATCCGTTTATACAGTGGTGTTATCACGTGGTCATCATAATCCATATCTACTCGTTTCCTACCCCGTTAAGGTATTAAACGCGGAATGGTCTCGTTTTACCTATTGCATGCTATTACCCGCCCCCATCTTAATCAGTCCCGGAGGCACTTAGGACCACTAAATCCTAAAGGGTGGATATTAGGCTGATTGGTTTCAAAGGATAAAAATCTAAGGCGACATACAAAATATATACTGCTGTTGGGGGAGCATGTAGACATATAAAGGCTCATAATACCTCCTCAAACAAAACACATAAATAGCATGGACTTAAACACAATTAAGGTCTCAAAAGATAGGAGCAGTTTAAAACTTGGTTTTGAAAACGAAGTAGTAGCAATAATAGCACGATTCCTGGGCAGAGATGAGTAAACCTAGTAAATAAAAGAAGAATCAATAAAAGTAGTGGTGCATCATTTTCAAAATCGTTTTCGCAGAGTTTTGTTTTAAGAAAAAGCCGAGTGAACTTCAGAAAATCAAAACAAGAATGGCAGAGTTAAAACTTAAAGAAGTTGGTTGGTTTTAGGCTAATAGAACACAATTGATAGTTCTTATCGGACCTGAAGTTTGCCTAGGCGTCGTTACACATTGTCTGGTTATTTAGAGAATGAACACACATATTTTGATCTTGATTATAAAGGTACGCGTGATAAGACATTTGCAGAAAACGTTTCCAAACCACTTAGCCATATTTTAACAAGTTATTAGCTAAAACGTGAATTAACTACTGCGAACTCAACGGAGTGAGAAGTCCTATGGGCAGGATATCTAATGCACAGAAGAGTCCCCTAAAAAAAAACATGATTTCTAATATGCCAATGAGTAATGACGAGTTATTTGGCTTGTTGTTAGTTATTTGCTTGGTTATTAACTGATCGTGGTTACAAGATGAGCGTAAGACAAGGCTGAAAGTAAGAACCTAAAGCAGGATCCTAATGAATGAGATGCATGTCCTATGCAAGTTGTCTATTGCGCAAATAAATAAATCCTATAAGCATGTTTTCTACCCATTATTTATACTAAGCCATGCATAACCCTCCCCATATTCACTATTCAACCGCAATCGTTTGTTTTACAAATTATTACAAACCAGTATCATCTGAATTACAGTAAACAAGAACAAAAATAAGAAGTTATCTATAGGGAGCCTTCAATCAGGCCCAGTCTTCCAACCTCACCCCTTCGAGTTCACAACGCCTTTGCTCATGGTCTAGGTGCGCAAAGCTTCCCTAGGGCCCCATTGGGTCCCTGGCCAATACCAACACCTAGACATTTAAAAGAAAAATGCAGGACATGTTGCAGTTGTGGAATACCAACCTTGTGTGTCAAAGTTCAGTGAGCACTCAGAGGTACTCAAAGCAATGCTCACACGAAGGGGGCAGAACCTATTCTCGTAAGAGTAGTGTGAAGTGCAGGAAAGAGAATATTTTCAAAAAAAAGGGGGGGGGGGGTTTGTTTTAAAAGAAAACAAGCAGGGACAATAGTTTAATAGCATAAGATTGCATACAATGGTCATGGGAGAAAGGGAGCAAACAGATCACAATTATTAAAGATGAACTACACAGAATTCAGAGATTCAGGGGACCAAGGATTGGTCAAGGCTTAAACATAGCCTTAGACAACAACAGGGGAACAATCATGACATGCATAAACCAAGAAAGACATACAAAGTGCCAAGGATCAGGGGAATCTGGGAAGTGGTAAATTTAGGCATGCTAATGTATAGCAATAGGACATAGCATAGCAAGGAAATAGACAAAGTCAGACTTAGCATGTAAATCATAAAGACATGGTGAAGTAATTTAAAACAAAGAATAATTACACATTGAACAGGAGAAGCATAAGAGAAGAATAATCACAAGATAATGAACTGAAGCAAAAATAAATAAATTGGTGTGAGACTTGAAAATTAATTAGGAACATACCAGTAAAAGAAGAAAAGCAGGAATGCAAAGACAAGGTAGTAACACTAATCTTAGCCTTGGCTTTCAGCCGGCTAATAATAAGCTAGGAGCAGAGGAATAGCAAAGAAAAAGAGCAGAGAGAAATGCAGATTTTTAAAGTTTTCATGTGTGTAAGCCAGGAAGACTTGTCGTGTATTTATAGTTGAAAGTAGGTGGTTAAAATAAGGTAAAAATCACAAAAAAACTGTTAATTGAAGAACCCAGGGATCAATTAATTAAAGAATCAACGGAAGTACTCCCCATTAATTGAGGGGAATCAAAATCAAACAAAAAGATTATTAGCACCATATAAGCAAGTAGAAAAAATCAGGGCAGGGTTAAATAAGGAATGAGTCAAGGTTTAGTATGCATATAGTAACCAACTAAGACCAAATTCAGAAAAATTACAATTAAGAAAAGGGCTTAAAAGAACAGAGTACTATAACAAATAAGGTAACAAAAAATTAATTAATTCAAACGGGCGAGTAGAATGCTAGGTTTAAAAGAAAATTTTTAAATATACTAATCAATCAAGGAAAATCAGAATCAAGTCATGTGAAGTCATGATTCTCATTCTCACCAAAATAGAGGTGAATGAACAAGAGTAACAAACAAAATTAGCCAGGAAGGAACAAGAGATGAACAAACGCAATCCATTCAGAGATAGTGAAAACAAGTTAAGATTCAGCAGACATATTCGAAGCATGAAACATTAACAAGAATAGCAATAGACTAAGCAGACAGAAACCAAAGAGGAAAATCAGGCTAATACGCACAATCGAACGAAAGAAACATGCTACACATAGAGACAAGGCAAAGGAATTAGGCTAACACATATAATCGAAGCATGCTAACACCCATAATCAAAACGAAGGAAACCTTTTTCTAGAATTAAGGTTTTTTAGCAGAGTCAAACTAGAAAAGTAAGAGCAATAGAATTCGGTCAGAATATAAACAAAGAAAAGGTTTAATCATAAAGAAAATCAGTTGGAGCATTCCAAGAAACCCTAATTTTTCAAAGAAGTAAAAAAAATGGTTCAAAGTAGAGGATTTTTTCAGAATAAACTGGAGAAAAGCAGAACATAGAGGAAAACATGAAAAATAGCATGAAAATAACAACTGTTTTTGAGAGATTCAGGAGAGAGTTAGGGTTTCCAAAAAGGGAAAACCCTAATAGAAGTGGAGAGAACTGTCGAAACTTCATTAGATCGTGACATATACGGGTGTGATTTTGCCTAATCACACCGGAGACTCACAAATAGCAGAACCAGGAACTCCAGGTTCAAATCACCATGGTCCAAAACCTTGAAGGTCTAGAGGTGTTGAACAGGACGATGAGAAGCCATCGGAGCCTTGGGGTTGAAGGGAGGTGGCCCGGAAAAAACCAGGACGGAAGCTTTTTAGGGATTGATTCGCATGGTGGGGGTTTTTGGGGTTCTCCATAAATAGATGGAATCGTGAGCTAGGGTTTCATGGCGGTTGATGGTCGAATGGGGTGAGATTGGAGGTGGCCGGAGAGGCGGTGGAGAATCATCTGAGAAAGAGAGAACAGAAGGTTCTAGAGAGAAGGCGAGAGGAAGAGACGAGATAGAAGAGAGAACAGTCTCGTGAAATGAAGGGTCTGGGGGGGGTAATTGAAATTTAATTAAGGGAATTAAATCATGGCCGTTGATCTCATTTGATCAACGGACTCAGAATTAAAAAGATTGGACCGGGTTATTTTTAGGGCTTGGGCTGGGTTGGTTTTAAATGGGGTATTGGGCCATTTAGAATATTATAGGGGTGTGGCCAATTTGGCTAGAATTGAAATAATAAGGGACTGTTTGTTAAATTGCCAATTCCCCCTTTTATTATTTTTTATAAAAATAGTAAAAAAATTTGAAAATAAATTAAAGGTACTGGACCAATTATAACCAGATAAATATTAATGTAAAATACTAAAAGGTGATTTTATAATTAATAAAATGTGTTAATTGTAAAATAGGCTATAATTGCAATTATACGCAATTTAGTTTTAAAAATACCAAGAAATGTATAAAAAATATTGCAAAATTACCCATTTATATATTTAATGTAAAATGAGAATGAAATAATTTTCTTCAAAAAAAATGCTAGTTTGGGAATAATTATTGAATTTTTGTAGTATTAAAATAGGCAATGAATTGATTTAAAAATCTTTAAAAATAAAAGAAAAAATACCAAACTTTAGGGCATGCTTATATATGCATGTACTGCTATTTTGAGGATATTTTGAGTATAAAAATATGTAGGAAAAAATTGGGTATCAACGGCTGCCCCTCTTTACCGAGAAGGATGAAAGAGTTTGTCGGGGTAAAATATGAATGGCCAATACTTTTGACCGAAAGAAAACGATTTTATAGGTTTTGACCGAGCTGTGGCTCCTGAGCTGCCCTAATATCCCTGGGTCTTACGGGAAATCAGGCCACATGTAGTTCGGGAATCCGTCGCGGAATAATGGCCGATGGAATTTCGAATGACGGACGCAATATTCGAGTTGGGAAGGACGGTCAGGGCCGATGGCTGCACGGAATCGGAGCGAGAATTCGCTCCTGCTGGTGATAGCCGTTGCTAGGCCGATCGTGAGGTAGAGCTTAACCCGTCGAAGGCAGAAAAGGTGCATTATACAGTGCAAGGAAATGCAAGGATGGAGGTAAAGAGCCTAACTCGGAAGGGCAGAAAAGTAGCCTTATGCAATGCGAGGAAAATGCAGGATCGGAGGTAGTGCTTAACCTCGGAAGGCAGAAATGGTAGCCTTATGCAATTGCAAGAAAAATGCAGATGGAGACAATGCTTATCTCGGAAGGCAGGAAAGGTAAGCCTTATGCAATGCAGGGAAAATACAAGGTGGAGAGTAATGAAAATTCTTAGCTGATAAGACGATGCTGATAGTTGATTGTGTCATTGTGGCCAGCTGGGGATGTCATGTGCGGATCATCACTTATAAGTGAGCGATGATTCTGGAGAGTTGTACTCCTGCAAAATAGGAGTATGGTAACGTATCTGATGTTCTATGTTCTTAGGGTAGCCTGCCATTCAGAAATGATCGTTGGAGTTTTTGTCACAGGGGGAAGGTTAGTTCGTCTTCCAATGGACCACCGCTCGTCCTACTCGGCTCTTGTTTTCATTGGAGTATGCGTCGCTAAACAAAGCAATTTGACATAAGCCATGCATGATCAAAAAATTATTGATGTAACTACATAATAAAAATGATTTTCTTTTAGATGAACTGAACGACTGCGGACGCGGTTCAAGACATTGCGACCTTTGTTTTGCGTCCGGAATTTTGAGGTGGTCCTCCTCAAAATTTCTGTTCCAGTTTACTGGGCTGGTACTTCTGATCGGCTGCGTGTGACAAATGGCTGAAAGTTGATCTTCGGCATTTTGAGGGCCTCGTCAAAATTCCCCTGCCCCAGTTTTCCAAATATCGGGGAAAATAAATTTTATTGAAAAGTTTGGGGACCGAACCCATAAGGCTGCCTACGGTATCCCTCTTAACCGGGAATCAGGTCCAAGATGTATTCAAGTTACATCATAAAGAAAATCAATATGATAACACATAATAACGCTGACTGCATCTGAATAATTTGGCTTTTGGCCAGACTTCTCCATCCATTTCTGCGACTATGAGGGCTCTCCTGTTAGACCCGTGAACCATGACGGGCCCTTGCCAGTTAGAGAGATACTTCTTTGGCCTCAATCCTTGATGCGGGAAAAATTTTCTTCAAGCTCCAAGCTGCCCCGTGTTGTGAATTGTCTTGGCTTTGAACTCTTTTTGTTGAAATTCTGACATGTCTATTCTGATACAATTGACCATGACAAACTATAACTTCATTCTCTTTTCCATCTATAAGGGCTTAACTGGCTCGTAGCGACTCTTTACCCATTCTGCATTTTCAAGGTCTGGTTCATGCTATAATCCACAGGGAGGAAATCTCTACCTCGGCGGGAATGACTGCCTCGGTACCATAAACCCAACATATATAGGGAGTCGCCCCGGTTGATGTTGCGAACTGTGGTACGGTAACCCAACAGAGTAAATTGATAACTTTTTCGCTGTGCCTTGCTTATGCTTCTCTATCATTTTTCCTCAATATTCTGTTATTCTTGTTTTTTTTTTTTTTTGGCGGCTTCTTTACTGCTCATTTCATTTGAGGCCTTGTAGCTGTAGAATCCTGTGCTTAATCTTCGAAGGTTACACACATTGCTTTCAATCAGGTCATTGTTTGAGATTGGAACCATTATCAGTAATGATTGACTCTGGGATGCCGAACCGGCAAATGATGCGGTCGCGGACAAAGTCTGCATCCGCGTTCTTCTTCGTCCATCCATATATCTTGATGATACCACAGCAAAACAATCCGACAATGACTGCACCTCGTGCTTGGCGCAGTTGGTCAATTCAGGAATGTGTTTTGTTCGGCAAGGGGAAGTCGTCCTTCTGACTGGCCCGGTTGAGCGTCCCGATAGTCGACACAGACTCTGACCTTCTCCGTCCTTCTTTATAGTACTGGCACAATGTTGGCCCACCATGTTGGATACTCCACTATCTGAGGACCTTGGCCTTTGAACTTGTTTGGTAACTTCCTCCATTTATATCCTGCATGGCTGAAATATCGCCAACTTCATTTAAATCCTGCATGGCTGAAATGTCGCCAACTTCGTTTAAATCTCTGCACGGCTAAAATATCGCCAATTCTATATAAATCTCTATGTCGGCTGAAATATCGCCAACTCTATTTAAATCTTTGCATCGGCTGAAATATCGCCAACCCTATTTGAATCTTTGCACCAGCTGAAATATCGCCAACTTTATTCAAATCTTTGCATGGCTGAAATATCGCCAACTTCATTTAAATCCCACATCGACTGAAACATCGCCAAATCCTGCATTTTATGGGCTGACAGATCGCCAAATTGTCCAAAGGCGTCATTGTTCGGAGGCACCATTTTCATAGCCCGAGAATGCCATGCCATGGCCTGAGGACCCCGCTTTTGTCTTCTGCATGTCATTACTCAAAGGCATCATGGTTCGGAGGCATCATTTTCATAGCCCGAGAACATCATTTCATAGCCTGCGAATCCTCTATTATACGCTTCATGGCCCAGGACGTCATGGTCTGAGGACGTCATCCTATCCGTCCGAAGACAGCATTCATGGTCCGATGGGAACTTGCATCACGTTTAAATTTATGCACGATATATGCTTGTATTGCTTATTTGCAGGTACACCGGCTAGCAACGACCATCACAGCATGATCGATCTCGCTCCGATTCCTGCAGCCCATCGGTCCCTGACCGTCCTTCCCAACTCGAATATTGCGTCCGTCATTCGAAATCTCCATCGGCATATTCCGCCGACGGATTCCCCGAACTACATGTGGCCTGATTCCCGTAAGACCAGGGATATGTAGGCAGCTCAGGAGCCACAGCTCGGTCAAAACCTATAAAATCGTTTCTTTCGGTCAAAATATGCCATCATATCTTTACCCGACAACTCTTTCATCCTTCTCGGGTAAAGAGGGGCAGCTGTTGATACCCAATTTTTTCCTACATATTTTTATACTCAAAATATCCTCAAAATAGCATGTACACACATATATAAGCATGCCCTAAAGTTTGGTATTTTTTCTTTTATTTTTAAAGATTTTTAAATCAATTCATTGTCTATTTTAATACTACAAAATTCAATAATTATTCCCAAACTAGCATTTTTTGATGAATAATTTATTTCATTCTCATGTTTACATTAATATATAATTGGGGTAATTTTTTGCATATTTTTTATACATTTGCTTGGTATTTTTAAAACTAAATTGCGTATAATTGCAATTATAGCCTATTTTACAATTAACAGCATTTTATAATTATAAAATCACCTTTAGTATTTTTACATTAATATTTATAGGTTATTAATTGGTCCAGTACCTTTAATTTATTTTTAAATCTTTTTTTACTATTTTATAAAAAATAATAAAAGGGGAAATTGGCTATTTAACAAACAGCCCTTATTATTTCAATTCTAGCCAAATTGGCCACACCCCCTATAATATTCTAAATGGCCCAATACCCCATTTAAACCAACCCATCCCAAGCCCTAAAAAATAACCCGGTCCAATCTTTCTTTAATCTGAGTCGTTGATCAAATGAGATCAACGGCCCAGATTTAATTCCCTTAATTAAATTCAATTACCCCCCCCCCGACCCTTCATTTCTACGAGACTGTCTCTCTCTCTATCTCGTCTCTTCCTCTCCCTTCTCTCTAGAACCTTCTGTTTCTCTCTTCTCAGATGATCTCCACTGCCTCTCCGGCCACCTCCAATCTCACCCCATTCAACCATCAACCGCCATGAAGCCCTAGCTCACCGATTCCATCTATTTTGAGACCCCAGAAACCCCCACCATGCGAATCAATCCCTAAAACTTCCGTCTGGTTTGTTTCCGGCCACCTCCCTTCAACCCCAAGGCTCCGATGGGCTTCTCATCGTCCTGTTCAACACCTCTAGGACCTTCAAGGTTTATGGACCATGGTGATTTGAACCTGGAGTTCCTGGTTCTGCTATTTGTGAGTTCTCCGGTGTGATATCAGGCAAAATCACACCGTATATGTCACGATCTATGAAGTTTCGACAAGTTCTCTCCACTTCTATTAGGGTTTCCCGTTTTTGAAACCCTAACTCTCTCCTGAATCTCTCAAAAACAGTGTTATTTCATGCTATTTTCATGTTTTCCTCTATGTTTTGCTTATTCTCCAGTTTATTCTGAAAAAAATCCTCTACTTTGAACCATTTTTTTACATTCTTTGAAAATTAGGGTTTCTTGGATGCTCCAACTGATTTTCTTTATGATTAAACCTTTTCTTTGTTTATTCTGACCGATAATCTATGCTCTTACTGTTTTCTAGTTTGACTCTGCTAAAAAACCTTAATTTCTAGAAAAAGGTTCCTTCGTTTGATTATGTGTGTTAGCATGCTTCGATTATATATGTTAGCCTAATTTCCTTTGCCTTGTCTCTATGTGTTAGCATGTTTCTTCATTCGATTGTGCGTATTAGCCTGATTTTCCTCACTTTGGTTCTGTCTGCTAGTCTATTGCTTGATTCTTGTTAATGTTTCATGCTTCGAATATGTCTGCTGAATCTTAACTTGTTTTCACTATCTCTGAATGGTTGTGTTTGTTCATCTCTTGTTCCTTCCTGGCTAATTTTGTTTGTTACTCTTGTTCATTCACCTCTATTGTATGGTGAGAATGTAGAATCATGACTTCACATGATTGATTCTGATTTTCCTTGATTGATTAGTATATTTAAAATTTTCTTT
The DNA here is from genome assembly GCF_001879085.1 of Nicotiana attenuata. Taxonomy (NCBI): domain Eukaryota; kingdom Viridiplantae; phylum Streptophyta; class Magnoliopsida; order Solanales; family Solanaceae; genus Nicotiana; species Nicotiana attenuata. Next base: position 165,655 of record NW_017670923.1, read on the forward strand.
TAAACCCTAGCATTCTACTCGCCCGTTTGAATTAATTGATTTTTTGTTACCTTATTTGTTATAGTACTCTGTTCTTTTAAGCCTTTTCTTAATTGTAATTTTCCTGAATTTGGTCTTAATTGGTTACTATATGCATACTGAACCTTGACTCATTCCTTATTTAACCCTGCCCTGATTTTTTCTACTTGCCTTATATGGTGATGAATCTTTTCGTTTGATTTTGATTCCCTCAATTAATGGGAGTACTTAGTTGATTCTTTAATTAATTGATCCTGGGTTCTTCAATTAACAGTTTTTTGTGATTTTTACCTTATTTTACCACCTACTTTCAACTATAAATACACGACAAGTCTTCCTGGCTTACACACACTGAAAACTTTAAAAATCTGCATTCTCTCTTGCTCTTTATTCTATTGCTATTCTCTGCTCCTGCTTATTATTAGCCGGCTGAAAGCCAAGGCTAAGATAGTGTTACTACCTTGTCTTTGCATCCTGCTTTTACTCTTTTACTGGTATGTCCTAATTAATTTTCAAGTCTCACACCAATATATTTATTTTTGCTTCAGTTCATTATCTTTGTGATATTCTTCTACTTATGCTTCTCCTGTTCAATGTGTAATTCATTCTTTGCTTTAAATACTTCACCATGTTTTATGATTTACATGCTAGGTCTGACTTTGTTTATTCCTTGCTATGTCTATGTCCTATTGCTATACATTAGCATGCCTAAATTTACCACTTCCCAATTCCCCTGATCCTTGGCACTCTGTATGTCTTTCTTGGTTTGCATGTCATGATTGTTCCCTTGTTGTTGTCTAAGGCTTATGTTTAAGCTTGACCAATCCTTGGTCCCCTGAATCTTCTAATTCTATGTAGTCATCTTTAATATTGTGATCTGTTTGCTCCCTTTCTCCCATGACCATTATATGCAATCTTATGCTATTAAACTATTGTCCCTGCTGTTTTCTTTTAAAACAAACCCCCCCCCCCCCTTTTTTTTTGAAAAATTCTCTTCCTGCACTTCACACTACTCTTAGAGAATAGGTTCTGCCCCCTTCGTGTGAGCATTGCTTTGAGTACCTCTGAGTGCTCACTGAACTTTGACACACAAGGTTGGTATTCCACACTGCACATGTCCTGCATTTTCTTTTAAATGTCTAGGTGTTGGTATTGGCCAGGGACCCAATGGGGCCCTAGGGAGCTTTGTCGCACCTAGACCATGGCAAAGGTTGTGAACTCGAAGGGGTCGAGGTTGGAAGACTGGGCCTGATTGAAGGCTCCCTATAGAGTAACTTCTTATTTTTGTTCTTGTTTACTGTAATTCAGATGATACTGGTTTGTAATAATTTGTAAACAAACGATTGGGGTTGAATAGTGAATATGGGGGAGGGTTATGCATGCTTAGTATAAATAATGGGTAGAAAACATGCTTATAGGATTTTATTTATTTGCGCAATAGACAACTTGCATAGGACATGCATCTCATTCATTAGAGATCCTGCTTTAGGTTCTTTACTTTCAGCCTGTCATTACGCTCATCTTGTAACCACGATCAGTTAATAACCAGCAAATAACTAACAACAAGCCAAATAACTCGTCATTACTGCATTGGCATATTAGAAATCATGTTTTTTTTAGGGACTCTTCTGTGCATTAGATATCCTGCCCATAGGACTTCTCACCCGTTCGAGTCGCAGTAGTTAATTAACGTTTAGCTAATAACTTTGTTAAAATATGGCTAAGTGGTTTGAAACGTTTTCTGCAAATGTCTTATCACGCGTACCTTTATAAATCAGTATCAAAATATGTGTGTTCATTCTCTAAATAACCAGACAATGTGTAACGACGCCTAGGCAAACTTCAGGTCCGACAAGAACTGATCAATTGTGTTTCTATTAGCCTAAAACCAACCAACTTCTTTAAGTTTTAACTCTGCCATTCTTGTTTTGATTTTCTGAAGTTCACTCAGCTTTTTTTTAAACAAAACTCTGCTGAAAACGATTTTGAAATGATGCACCTACTTACTTTATTGAGCTTCTAATTTTATTTACTAGGTTACTCATCTCCGCCCAGAATCATGCTATTATTGCTACTACTTCGTTTTCAAAACCAAGTTTTAATTGCTCCTATCTTTTGAGACCTTAATTGTGTTTAAGTCATGCTATTTATGTGTTTTGTTTGAGGAGGTATATATGAGCCTTTATATGTCTACGTGCTTCCCCCCAACATGCAGTATATGTTTTGTATGTTTAGATTTTTATCCTTTGAAACCAATCAGCCTAATATCCTACCCTTTAGGATTAGTGGTCCTAAGTGCCTCCGGGACTGATAAGATGGGGGCGGGTAATAGCATGCAATAGGTAAAACGAGACCATTCCGCGTTTAATACCTTAACGGGGTGGAAACGAGTAGATATGGATATGATGACCACGCGATAACACCACATGTATAAACGATTACCGGGTGTTGTGTGGAGTGATCCATATTATGTATAAACCTAGGATCCCTTCCCTCACTTGTCCACTTTATTTTCAGAATTTCAACTACTTTTTCGCCAAAAACTTCAGCTTTTAAACTGCTTGCAACAACTATATGAAAATTTCTTCCTTTATTCAAGATTTCAAAACTGCTTCCTCTATCAAAACTCAGTTTCTTTAACTTCCTTAATCTCTTGCAACTATTATGTGAAAACCCCTTTGTATTTGTTTGCCTACTTGTTGTTTGCATTTAAAGTCACAATATGACATGGCCGGGAACCACACTAGTGGATCTTGAGGGGTGCCTAACACCTTCCCCTCGAGATAATTTCTAGCCCTTACCCGAACTCTAGTTTTCCAACTCAAAAACTCTTAGTGTCCTAATGCACTTAATCATTAGGTGGCGACTCTTCAAATCCAAAAATCCAAATCCCAAAAGGGAATAGAGTTGTCCGCCCAAATGTCGTAAACCCGATTTCGCGAGAAAAAGAGGGTGTCGACACATTCTTCCTATTGGCATCTCTTTCTCGGAAATGATTCTTGACCCGGTCACTAAGAAATTCACGAAGGTGTCCCTCATTGAACAATCGGGCTACCTCCTCTCTAAGCTGTCTGCAATCCTCGTTCCTATGTCCGTGGGTACCATGATACTTACACATTAAGTTAGGGTTCCTCTGAGAAGGATTGGTCTGTATAGGCTTGGGCCATCTAGTATCTCTAATTTTGCCAATGGTCGAGACGATACTCGAGGCGTCGACAATGAAGTTGTATTATCATAATCTGGGCGCCTCCACCGGTCCCGAGCGCCTGTCGAACCCGGTTTTGCCCATGAGTCCCCGGGAACTTTGGCCTCGATCTACTCTTCGATCATTCCGAGGTGTGTTATGCCTTGAAGTAATATGTTCGTAAGGGTCAGTTGTTCCGTTGTATTTTGGTATATCGGGCATGCAAAACTTCTTGGGAATGGGCATCGGAGCCGCACTTGGGGGGAAAGGTTTTTGTATGAATTTTTTGGCATCTAGACCCTTCAAAACTGAAGGTGCTCCCGGTATCTGGTCTACCCGGGAGTTATAAGTTTCCACCTTCTTATCGTTGTCTTCCATCTTCTTTTCTCCTGACTCGATCCTTTTAGTCAGTTCCTCTAGCATTTTCATGATTGTGGGGTCAGTCCCCGAGCCACTTTTGTCGGGCCTTTCTAGCGCTGGTTCATGTCGGGCGTTCACTGGTTCGGCAGTGTTAGGAGTTCTGTTCTGACTCTGAAGTTGAGCGATGGCGACTTGCTGAGCTTGCAGCATCTCGAATATCTCTTGGAGGTTGACTCCTCCTTCCATTCCTCATGTTTCCTGGCGTCCGGCTCGGGCTTCCCTATGTACATTCCTTACGGGGTCTGTGCCTGCGTCCGTGTTTAGAGCGTTGTGTAAACTGACATTAACTGGCTCCACGTTTGGCACTCCCTCAGGGTTTATGGTGGTACACCGACCTCTATATCGCAGTTTTCTCCGAGTACCTCACTGTCATGAGCAGGTGCGTTTTGTGTGCTAGACATATTTTGGCCTGAAATCAAAAAAAATTGACAAGAAAAAGTGTGAAGAATAACGTGTGTTATCAGAAAACTAGCACTAAAATAATCACTATTATCTTTAGCCCCACGGTGGGCGCCAAACTGTTTACCTCAGAAAATGTGAGTAACAACTAAAGATAATTTGTGGTTTTAAAGATATGTGATATATTCTAATACTAGTGATTATACAAGTAATATTAAGCTTAAGTAAGAAGAATTGGTGAACCAAATCAGTGTTGTTGGAGTAATAGGAGCCTCAAGCTTGATTATCCCAGGGACCTCAAGGTCAGGTAAGAACAATAAGGTATGAACAATAAAGTAAAGACAATAAAACTGAAGAACAAATGTTGAGCATGGTAAACAAGAAAAGCAGAGTCAAATGTTCTATTGCAGTGAATTGGATGTCCTTACAAATGATTGGGGTCCCCTTTATATATGAGGGGAAAACCCTAATATGATACATTTCTAATTATAATAAAAAAATTCTATTGGTACAGCTGTATAACAACCTAGTACGGACTTGTACTCTCTCGTACAAATCTTATCCTATAATATATGCCCTGGCCCACGTGCTCTTGGAAATTCTCGCTCTTTCTTGAGTGTCTTCGAGATTGTGCTGCTCTCGATGTAGGTCGTGTCAGGCCTTCGATCTGCTTCCTCGGAGTGAGTGTCCTTTAGCCGGGTCCGACCTCCACTTCAAGTCGCCCGGACTCGGACGCATAGCCCAATTTAAGACTTCAAAATCGGGTTCCTTGATTTTGACCGTATACATTATCCTTTTTCAATTCTAATGGTTCTATATCTAGACCATTAGTTGGTCTAGATTCCAGGGCTTTTGGGCTTGATCTTGAATCTATATTTGTTGCCACAAACGATGATCTTGAATTCAACTAGCACGAACTTTGATTTGAACTCGTACTCCTTGAATCTTTTTTTGTTCTTCGTTCTTGAGCTTGAACTTAATTTGTTCTTCGTTCTTGAGCTTGAACTTGATAAATTGAACTTGAACTTTATTATTTGAAGCTTGAAACTTGTGGAGGAATTTACAGCGTTTGGTCCACGAGCTCTTTCTTACTTCTTGTTATAACTTCTGGTGTCTTTTCTGGGTTATGAAGATCCCTATTTATAGTTGTGAGAGGGAAGAGTTATGATAAGAAAAAACTCTCTCCGACCAATCAAATTGAAGTGTGACAAGGCCGCATTTGATTGACCAGAACATGTCACTTGCACACATGGCGCGATTTTATTGGCCTTTTAATATGGCTTGGTATGCCTGTCATTTTGACACATGGCATGATCTCATTGGCTCTTCCTTTTGACATGGCGTGCCACATCATTTGACACGTGGCACTGGGCCTCTAGGAAGATGTTGGGCCTAATGAGGTGGGCTCATCATTTTAGCCCAATTAAATGGGTTTCCAATGGATTAAGACTTATTTATTTAATACATATATATTGAATTTATATAATTAATCCAATTATATTAGCCCATAATATTTATTTGGCTAATATACTTTGAATTTAAAATATAATCCAAGTAATTTTATTGGATTTGAAATCCGATAAAATTTATATACCTACAGTTGGATCTCCATAATTTTCACAAAAATTGGAAGTAATCTTTAGATATTGAACTAACTGAACTCTTGTCGGTAAATATATGGCAATTGCTTTGTCTTTATGTCTGTCTTTGTAATGAACAAAATATGGCTCACATTTTATGTGTTCATTGTACCACAATAATTGTTGGGTTTTTTAGCATTAAAATAGACTTAAAAGAGGGTGAATAGGAAATGGAGGGAAAATGAAATATTTGAGTTTCATTTGAGATTCCCTCCTTGACAAATTGGAAGAAGAAGAGGTTTTTGATGGGTATATAAGCAATCACTCTTCTTCTAGCTCTTAAAGAGTTGAGACGAAGGTAAGCCTCGTGCCGCCGTCGTCGCTCGCTCGGCTTCGGCTTCGGATTGATTAATATTTGGACCAAATTTATTTGTTAATAGTAAATATTAACATAAATGTTACTCCCTCCGTTCCAATTTATGTGAACCTGTTTGACTGGGCACGGAGTTTAAGAAAAAATGAAGACTTTTAGAATTTGTGGTCCTGAACAAGTCAAAAAGGGGCCAGAGTATTTGTGTGGTTATAAAAACTTCTCATTAAGGGTAGAATTGTAAGTTTAAGCTAAATTGTTACCAAATTTAGAAAGGGTTCATTCTTTTTGGAACGGATAAAAAAGAAAATAGGTTCACATAAATTGGAATAGAGGGAGTATTAAATATCCGTTTTACTAACAAAATATTAATATTAATATTAATATTAATTCCAATGGAATATTATTCTGTTATCCGTTTTCCGTTTTCGGTTGTGTAACTGAAAATTAACCTCCCTTTTGAATTCCCGGTTTATTGTTGTGTAAATAGACATTTATGTTTTGGCATTTATGCTATGGCCGTTTTGCATAAACAGTCATTCTGAAGAGTTGCACCTCTTCAGTTTTCAGCCCAACCTTGGCTATAAATACAAGTCCACTCTCTCAGATTTTCCATACGATTTTCTAAGTTCTCCTCCTTTCTTCTGCATACTTTTAGCATCAAAGAAAGCAACAGTAAGTGTGATTTGCTACCAAACTTTGTGTTCGCTGAAACACTGGGGGTTTGAAGTACCACTACACCAGTGTGTAATTCGCTCTATCCTGGGAGGAAATGATCCATAACCTTGGGTACTAGGAGGGGATTAAATTCCTTAAGGGAACACTGTAAATTCAATGGGCTCGGATTAACTTTTGTTTCGTTTATATTTTCTATTTATGTGTTATTTTATCTTTTTTAGAATTAGTTTACAAATACAGTTTACTAACAGTAATATATGTTGTCGTATTGAGTGTTAGTTCTCCTTGGAATATATGTTTCACACTCTTCCAGTATTACTAATTGAGGATTGTACTGCTCAAGAAACTCTTCTACAGCCTCTCTTTTGATGAATTCCCCGCGTCATATTTATTAATATTCCAGAAATAATTTTTAAGTATTCTTTGTGTGGTGCATCGAAAATTCTCAATAAATAACTTGAATCGATCATTATGTTATGCGTTCTGATTAAATGTCTGATTTGATTTTGAAAAGAATCGATCGAAATCAAGGAGCACAAAAATTGAAAGCTATAATTTAGTCAATCATAGACACAAAATTGCTTGTATCAGTCTCGGAGTACTTGCTTCTTCTTCTCTATCAATGGTTTGTATGGATGAATGAAAAGCAATATCATCAGACTATCATCAATTACTTTAAGTACTTTCGGCAACTGAATTTGATAATGATGAGAAGGAGGCGGCAATGAAATAACTTACTACAAAGCTCACACATGAAATGTGATAATGGCTTATACTAAGTTGTAAAACTTACTGTAAAGCCCACAATAAAAGTCCATTTCTCTTGTAAGAACATTCAGAGTGTCGAAGATGATGAGCTAGTTGCAGTTGGTTGTAGTTGGAGAGAATTTTTTTGAGCAAAGCTTAAGAGAAAAGCCCACAAATTAAAAGTCTTTCTTCTCTTGTAAGAACATTTTAGTATCGGGGATAATGAGCTAGTTGCATTTGGTTGTAATTGGAGAGACCTTCTTTGAGCCAAGCTTAACCTTGTTGCTATAACTTCTTTTACTTTTTCGGGCGTAATGGCTTCCTGGCCACTTAAATTTGTAGGGCTTTTGAAAGCCGATACACGAACTTTAAATTTTCCCATTTGAACACTCAAACTAGCAAAATGAGTACTAATAAATATTTTTGACCGTTGACCATGCCTATGTGAAAGCACTATAGCTGACATGGCTAAACTGTATGCAAAATCACCTTGCCAAGGCACGTGAATGGTATTGTTTTTACTTAAAAAATTAGAATTAGAATAAAATATAAATAAAAAAGAAAAAAAGACTTCTGCCCTACATTGGCCATTCTAACTCATGTATTCATAAAATTGCCTGAATTCATCTCTTAAAGAACAGCAGCAATTCTTCCAGCAACTTGGTCAAGATCACGTTGGCCATTGAATTCTTGCTTATCCCATTTCATTAACTACGGAAACCAATTGTATAATAGTGTTAACATTGTATTGTCTGGAGTATTCTCAGAAGCAACAAATTGCAAATACAACTCATTGAACTTCAGCAACTTTCTTTACCTAAAAATAAAGTCATTTCTTCATTTACTTTCTCGGATGAGTTCGGGCCCCTCTTCTTCCCGAAATCAACAACTGCTGTGACGAATCTGCGGTTGTATTGCATCCTCTTGTGAGCACGGCCGCGAAGCTTCTTCTTCTTGTCCTGTTTAGCAACTTTTGAAGTTTGCCCCCTCACTTTACCAGCACGAGCAAGTGATCCGTGAACTTTCCCCATGGTGATATCTAAGTCGCCGTTCGCCGGAGATGTTAGGAGCGTCTGGAGCTGCTCGTACAGATTAATATTGGGTATGTTTCAGGAGTTTTCTTTCTTTCTTTTTTAGTATTTAAAAATAGGACCCACAAATAACACGTGGCAAGTAATAAATAGCTTAGCATGATGTGTTGTACATGTCAGCGCAATTGATATACATGCTCTGGTAGATGTATTTATTAGTACTCATTTTGTCAAGCTTGAGTGTTCAAATGGAAAAATTCAAAGTTCGTGTATCGGCTTTCAAAAGCTCTACAAGTTTAAGTGGTCAGAAAACCGTTACGCCTACTTTTTTTCTTCAAACATTTAGTTCTCACTTTCTTTTAATGTGTTGTAGTAGTGTTTGAGAATAACTGAGGGCGAGGAATTAATAGTGGGTATGGGAAACAATATCTACTAATTTTCAAGAAATTTAAAGTTTTCTCACTTGAGATTTTGTGGGTAAAGAGCTTTTAAAGTGTCATAAACATATTTATTTGCTTCAAATTGTTGTGGGGAGAGTATTAGAGTAGTTTTGATTTTGATCATCTTGTTGGAAATAAAATTTTACGTGTGGTCATATTTTTTATTGGCGAAATACATAAACCAGCCCTTTAAATTGTTCACAACGATCAGACAAACACCTCAATAGACCCATTTACCATTTAAATACTTTAAGTGTTTATTAAGTAGACCAAGTAAACACCTGAGTGCAACAGATTATAAACGTGAATTACACAATGAAGGAAACGTGTAATTTGTATTAGAAATTTAATACATATAATTAACCAAGAATGAAAATGCATTTAAAGAAGAAAAAAAGTCCTTTCTCCTCAAATTTTTACCAAACAATGTTGTTGGCTACTTGTGCAGTTGGATGTGTGATATTTTTCGGTGGAACACATATGTTGGATCTGTCAAATTTTTCTTTGTTTTGTTCCCCTTTTTCTTATTGTTTATTTTTGTTTTATACTAATATGTCAATATTTCATTTGGTAATGTAGAAAGAGAAAAGATAAAAGCCACTTGTTGTTTTTTGAAATAAATAAGTTGTACTAAACTTCTAACACCTAGAGAACAATCAAAATCCCGAAAGACTCGGCGATCAAAGTTCCTATTTCCTTTTATTTCATTATTAGATTTGTACCCTGGAGTTCTTTCTTAACTTCTACTTAAGTTGTTGTCCAGATGTACCTCTTTGTTTGTTGTTTGATGTAATCTCAAAATAATTATAGATCTTTTATAACTATGTCTTGTTAGGTTTAAGCTTCTTAGAACTTAAAATAGAGTGAATGAGAAATAGAGGAAAAATAATTTTTTTTTGAATTTCCCTCTTTGATAAAGGGACATTGTCCCATATTGGATGAAAAAAAAGAGTTTTGATGGGTATATATATACAATTGCACTTCTTCTAGCTCTTAAAGAGTTGAGAAGAAGGCAAGCCTTTCGCCGTCATCGTCGCTCGCTCGGCTCGGCTTCTGCTTCGGCTTATTCTGATTCAGATTTGGTCAAATGATGTGATTGATTGATTAGTTTTTTGGACCAAATTTATTTGTTAATATTAACGCGATATTAATTCATCCAAATTAGATCGTTTCTATAACGGTAATTCAATTTTCCTCTGTTTAAATTTTCCCATTATAATTTGAATTTGGCGGTTTGCATAAATGGTCGTTTTATAAAACAACCATTTTGAGTTGCAACCTTACATGAAGAGTTGTAACTCTTCAGTATAACCCAAGATTTTTTTTTGGCTATAAATACATGAACTCACCCTCAGATTTTTGCTTAAGAAAATACTGTGAATTCAGTGGGCTCGGAATAATTCAGTTCTTTCGCATTTCTGGTTTTATAGCATTTTTTATTTTTGAATATATTTTTGAATACAGATTACTAACAAGTCTTACCTTATTTATGTTGAAAAATACTGTATAACTCTACTTCCTTTCAATTGACATCTCTACTTTGAAAAATTCATCAAGATTCCTCTCTCCTTGTGGGCAAGTAAAGATGATGATGAGATTATTTATAAGTCTCTCGATATTATGCAAAAACTGGTTGAAGGGGATTCGGATGAGAAAAAAGGTCTACTCGACATACCTAAATCAGAAATTAGGTAATTAGTTGAAGTAATTATCTACCCATTCTTGGATTATGGTATTACAAGTGAATTGTGGAATGAATTCAGCAAGGTGATAAAGCTTTGGACGATAAAGGATTATGCTAACAAGAAAGGTGAATATGCTAAACTACGGAATGAAGGAGGCGAATTCATAAAGCATGCAATAATAAAGTCTGAGCCTAATAAGAACCAAGTTGCCGAACTTCTTCGATTTGAGAGGTATTATTATACTTGATTAAATCGATTAAAATAGAAATATAATAACTGGTTTTCTTACTTAAATGTATATATTTGCAGTACAAAATCATATGGTAAGTTGATTTCACTTGACCAATACATGTCAAGGATGATATCATGCCAAGAGAACATATTTTACATAAGAGCAGTTGGAGAAGTCTTCTTTTCTTGTTGCTCTACCCCTTTAAAAAAATCCAACAGTGGTATCAGAGCCTAATGGGTCTTATGGGATATGTGAGTACATTCAATAGAATAATTTTCAATTCTAATTAGAGATAGAAAGAGATACGGAATTTGAGAGATATGAAAGTTTTGTATGAAAATTAAAAGAATAAAATGAGGTATTTATAGATTTAAAAAAGGGCCAAAGTGTATTTTAACAAACTTAGAGGTTATAAAATAAATTAAGGGACAGGATGGTGCTAGAGGGATAAGGAGACAAAAATAATCGTTTTTGGTTGTTGCCAACGGTTGACTAACACTCAAAATATGACTACACTAGAATAAAAATAAAAATCTTAAGGGTACCAGTTCGGTATCTAAAGGGTACCAACTTGACCGGTTATGCCGGTACTTTTTTCGGTATCCTCTAGCTATTTTAAAGTCTTCTATGCTTAATAAAATTATGAGAGATAATTTCAATCATTTTTTTGCTGCTATTTTTTTCAAAAAATTCAATAGTTGTATCAGAGCATAAAAAGAAATATCATCATCTTTATCTTTTCTTAAGGTTCTTCCAAATGAGTTTTAATTTTGGTAATGATAAGATTTGAGAGGCATGGTTGTAACGATCTTTCTTCCATTACAAAATTCCATAAACCATAGGTTTGAAAACAAGATTTAATCTTCACTTACCAAATAAATATGGAATCTTTATTAAAAAGGAAAGATTGTCTTCTTTATCACAGTGCAAATATTTTAGAATTTTAAATTAAATTACTCTAGTTTCATATTAGTAAATAAGATTTTTTGCAACAATATCCAACGTTATATATATTACAAATATATGGCTAATATCTTATTAACATGAATTTACCTTTACTATAATAATAATAATAATAATAATAATAATAATAATAATAATAATAATAATAATAATAATAATAATAATAATAATAATAATAAGTGAAGTTATAGGCTTAATATCTTTAAAGAGAGACTACTATCCTATAACGAAAAATAAAATAATATTAAATTTTTGTATATTCGTATTCAATTAAAAAATTTAAGGCCTCTTATTAAATTTGGTTTGGGCCGCTCTTGAATGTTTCACTGTTTTTTTATTTGATAGACAATGAAAATGTTCAGTGGAAAGATAACATGGTCAACACTTAGTAAAATGATTAAATCTCGAGTAAAAGAAGGGGATAAAGACTCTTTTGTTAAAGGGCTTTGTGTACTCTAAAGTTCAAGGTGTAGGTGGTGTAGGTGGTGGATCTAGCTTCTTAACGTGGTCATGTAGTAGCACTTAAGCACAGCATGCTATTATTATATCTAATTTGTGTATTATGAAGGAGCAGAGCGATGAGTAAGTTTATGAATTCTTATTTGGACGTGTACATTTATTTGTCTTTTACCAGTACTATGCTAACATTGAATAATCACATAGAGGGAGATCATTATAAATACAAAAAATATTATTGATTGTAAAGCTATTAAAGCAGTAAATTTCTCTATCAAAATATCTGTCTCTGATTCTGAATATCATTCTGTTTGAGGTCTGATAATGCTAAATTATTTGAAATACCCTACTATGAAAGTGAAAATATTACCAATTAACTAAACTATATCTCCTATTAGGCAATGTTGGTCCATCCTAATAATGAAAAATTCAATAGTGATATCAGAGCATAAAAGCAATATCACCAACTTTGTCTTTTCTTAAGGTTCTTCAAAATGAGTTTTAGTTTGGGTAATGATGGGATTTGTAGGGAATGGTTGTAAGGATCTTTTTTCCATTATAAAATTTCATAAATCATAGGTTTCAAAACAAAATTTAATCTTGATCCTTCAAAATTTGATGATGATTATAAATCATATAACTTCTTAGCCTTTAAAAAGGATATTTTTCTGAAAGAATTACAAGAAAATACACATGACTTCACACCATAACAAAAAATGGCCCATGTTTTAAGTTTTACCTGACCTAGCCCATATTGTACATATTTTGAAAGCACTAGCAAATTCAAAATCTGTGTTCTTACAACCATTGCTTCTAACAGCTATGGAGTTAAATCTGTATTCTCACAACCATTGCTTTCACTCTCTCTTCTTCTCACATCTTCTGCATATGCTTCAAGGGGTCGTCCGCCATTGCTGTTTCTCTCCCTGTGTCAACTGATTGCAATGTAAGAAAAATTAAAAAGTAGAAGTCCACCATTGAAGGCCATTCAAAGCTTTACTTTCGAAAATATGATTTTTTGAGTTTGTTGGTTGTTTGGATTGTGTGTTGTTCCAATTGATTGAAAATATCAAAAGGAGTTCAAAATTTAAATTTGAAGTGATTTGGAGTAGATTTGAGTTAAATTTCAGAAAAGACGCAAGGAAGAAGACGAAGTCAGTTGTCACGATCCCAAACCGGACCCGGTCGTGATGGCGCCTCTCGTGAAGACAAGGTCAGCCGACACAATTCCCCAAGTCAATCATTTTCCATTACAAGTTGTTTTTATACCATTTATAAACCGTTAATCTCATAATGAACATTTAAAAGAAAAATGCAGAATAATTACACAAGCCCGACATCGGGGTGTCACTAGTCATGAGCATCTACCAAGGTCTGAATACAACAAAAACAGTAAAATGTACTAAGTACAGAAATGAAAATGAGAGGAAGGAAGCGGTGCTGCGAACGTCGTGCAGCCACTTTGCTAACTCTGATGACTCTGCGTTTGAGCAACCAACACCCGCTACCGGGTTCCGAAATACCTGAATCTGCACACGAGTTGCAGGGAGTAATGTGAGTACTCCAACCCAGTAAGTAATAAGAGTAAATAAAGACTGAGCAGTAGGAAAATTTGAATCCACATTTATGTTAAACTCAATAAGTACACAGGCTGCTAAATCAGAATACGAGTCAATCGCCTCTTTTAAAATCCAGCTTTTGGTAAAAATCATTTAAAATGCCTTCCGACAGATTCAGTAGGGGTTCAATACCATTTTTAATAAAAGAGTTGAAAACCATAATCGGCCCCTCGGGCAAAACATAGTTCATAAACAGCCCCTCGGGCAAAACAGGAGTCATAAACACCTCCTAACAAGAAAATCTCAATGGAAATAACAAAAGCCAAATCAGTGATTAAGTTCCGAACATCTCATAAACCCAGCTTAAATGAAAGTTGTTTAAAAACATTTATCTAACATTTTCGACAGAGGCTTAGTATAAAGATGAGTGAAAACAGTCATTAAAATAAAAATATTCGATACAAACTCACTCTAAAGAGAAGTGAAAATCAATAAGTTCATAATTAGGCCCCTCAGGCAAACATCACTCATGTGCATGTATATAACTATCGCCCCTCGAGCTAGCCTCTCAGTCACTCGTGACTCAACTCCTACCATTCAGCGGTCACACTCAGCACTCACGCTCAATAGGTACCATATAGTAACCGTTGCGGCGTGCAGCCCGATCCATATATCGTTGCGGCGTGCAGCCCGATCCATATAAATAGTCGACTGCGCTCACTGGGGGTGTGCAGACTCCGGAGGGGCTCCTACAGCCCAAGCGCTATATCGTTGTGGCGTGCAGCCCGATCCAACATATCGCTTCGGATATATATATATATATATATATATATATATATATACCCAATCCATAGATATATATCCTCACAACCGGGCCCTCGGCCTCTCTCAGTCATTAACCTCACAATCAGACTCTCAGTCTATCTCAGTTATCAACCTCACAATCAGACCCTCGGTCTATCTCAGTCATCAACTCACGATCACTCGGACCATCAGTAAAACAGGGAACCCAGCCCAAATAGTTTTCACATTTTTAAGAAATATAGTGATAAAACCAGATTTAAACAATAACCAGGTAAAAACATGACTGAGGATATGCTTTCAAAACAAATAGAGTGAGAAAAAATAGTAAAAATACCCTTAAAGGTCTCAACAGGTCGGCACAAGGCCCCAAACATGGCATACAGCCCAAAATATAATATCAATCTCTACAACATGGAATATCATAAGGTTTCAAATCAAATACGCGACTTAACAATCGTACGGGATGGACCAAGTCACAATCCCCAACGGTGCACAACTCCACGCTCGTCATCTAGCGTGTGCGTCACCTCAAAATAACACAACGATGTGTAATCCGGGGTTTCAAACCCTCAGGACAGTATTTACAATCATTACTTACCTCGATCCGGTCCAAACTCTAGCCCGCGATGCCTCGCCCGCACGAATCGACCTCCGGATGCTCCAAATCTAGCCACAATCGGTACGTAATCAATAAAATATGCTAAGGGAGCGAAGCCCGCTCGAAAATATTCAATTTAACATCAAAATCCCGAAATTGCTCAAACCCGGCCCCCGGGCCCACGCTTCGAAATCCGACGAAACTTACAAAATCCGATAACCCATTCAACCACGAGTCCAACCATACGAATATTACTAAATTCCGATAACAATTCGGCCTCCAAATCTTCAAATCTTATTTTCAAATCCCTAGGTCCAAATCCCCAATGTACACCTCAAAAACATGTAATCTAGTCGGATTATTCGATGATAATTCAATATTATGGAGTAGAAATGATCACAAGTGACTTACCTCAATATTTCCCATGCTTTCTTGCTCAAAACTCGCCCCAAGCCGTGTTCTTTCACAAAAAAACGTCAAAATGAGCTAAAAAAAAAACGTAACAGCTTTAATAAATCCGATTCTGGTCGCTAAAGGCTTAATTCCCGTCGCTAAAAGGTCCAATCTGGTCGTTAAAAGGTGCACACCAGATCTGATGCACCAGCAGTCTTTAATTTCACTAAAAAGGCTCTAACTTCACCATACGAACTCGGAATTCAATGATTCTTGTTCCTATGAGTCACAAATAATGATACGAACATAGTCCTTCAATCGAAACTCAATTCAGAGCTCGTTTTCAGTGTGATATCCATTTCGCTCGTTAAACAATTAACTCATGATTCGCGTCAAAAACCCAATCGCGACTTGATGAAATTAGACCAAACTTTCCAGATCACTCCTATAATTCATTATCAAAATTCCGGAAGTCTCAAAATTAAATTTCGATCTCTAGAACTAAAAATGGACCTTTGGATCATTACATGCTTATGCTCAAAATGCCAAAATCTTCCAAAAACTCTTCCAAAACATATCCAAGCCTCATGGGACCCCGACCAAATATGCCAACACACCCCATAACATAATTCAAACTTGTTCCAACCTTTAGAACGCTCAAAACAACATCAAAACATCAAATCACCCTCGGATTCACGCCTAAGAATTCCAAAACTTCCGAATTCCGAATTCGATCAAAAAGTCTATCAAACCTCGTCCGAATGACCTGAAATTTTGCACACACATCACAAATGACACAACGGACCTACTCCTATTTTCGGAATTCCATTCCGACCCCGATATCAAAATTTTCACTGCCAACCGGAAAACGCCAAATTTCCAATTTCGCCAATTCGAGCCTAAATCTACCACGGACCTCCAAAATACATTCCGGACGCGCTCCCAAGTCCAAAATCACCTAACGGAGCTAACCAAATCATAGAAATCCAAATCCGATATCGAATACTAAAAAGTCAAAACTTGGTCAAACCTTTCAAATTTCATGCTTCAATTGAGAACTGTTCTTCCAAATTCTTTCCGATTACCCTAAAAACCAAAACCAACGATTTACATAAGTCATAATACAGCACACGGGGCAAGCCATGCCCGAGAATTGGCGAGAAAAGTGCAAAAGCTCAAAACGACCGGTCGGGTCGTTACATCAGTTTTTTGTATGATTATGTATAATCTTGTATAATAGTGTATATGAGCGTATAACCACATCTTATACACTATTATACACTTTTATACACCTTTATACAAGCATCTGTGGACGAACTTCTTCCACGATTTTCAGTTACAATTCTTTTCAAAACCAATCCAAATCTCCATTAAATGACTTCATACAACCTCCTTATACTATTTCTAACAAAAAAAATCACATAATCAAATTCGGAACCACATATTTAAGCTTGTTAGAAATCTAATTTTCACCATCCAAATGGATTCGATTTGTTGAACTAATAATTGAGTCGCAGTTAATGATTCGGAAATTAACTTAAAAGCTTGAGCAATCTTTTTTAAAAATTAAATAGTAATTTCGAGAACCTATTGGAGTTGGATGTTGAGTATTAGCCTATTATTTTTGGGCTAGTTAGTTGTAAATTGAAATGTGGGCTATAAAATTGAAAAGTAGGGAGGCTAGTTGTTCTAATATGAAAATTTTCCTATTTTTCTTAAGATTAAATGGTAGACATTCCGTACTTATTACATATATTAAGGAGGAACAATTTGTTTTAGATTACAGCAACAAAAGCACAGAGTGTTGGATTTTGTATGTATTACATCTTATTTACTAGAACAATAAATAAGTTAATTATAGAAGTCTCTGTTTAAATATTAAATTTAGTTCGATAAGTTTAGTTGAAATATTTTGGTAATTAAATTTTATTTTGTAGATATTCTATTTTCTAATTGGCTATAGCGGTGGGAAAGCAAGGGCATAGCAGGAAGAAGTATGAAAGCAGCAAATCTTTCCTCCTCTGATGAGGCTTAGTGCCTTCTACACTTAATAAAATTATGAGAGATAATTTCAATTATCATTTAAATTTACTTACTACTTATCTTTTTCAAAAAATCTCAACAGTGGTATCAAAGCATAAAAAGCAATATCATCAAATTTGTCTCATCTAAGGTTCTTTCAAATGAGTTTTCAATGTGAGTAATCATAAAATTTGCAGGGAGTAGTTGTAAGAATAAGTTTTTCCCTTACAATATTCCATAAATTATAGGTTTCAAAGTAAGATTTCACCTTAACCGACGAAATCTTATAGTTTTCACTATCATGTGGATAATTCGATCATTAAATTTGATGATGATTCAAAATCATACTGCTTCTTAGTCTTTGGAATGAGCTTTGCTCAAAATTAAATTGTTCCGTATGTACTACATATTCTGGATTTTGCATATCTTGCTGCTTATTACTAGAAGCATAAGTAGCTTAGTTATAGGAAGAGTCTTTATTTAAATTTTAAATTTAGTTAGATAAATTTAATTGAGATATTTTAGGCATTCGAATTTTATTTTGCAAATATTCTGTTTTTCAGTTGGCTATTTAAAGCTTTCTATGCTTAATAAAATTATGAGAGACTATTTTAACCATTTTTTTTATATTTTCTTGTTGCTTAATCTCTTTAAAATATCCAACATTAGATTGAAGTTCTCTTTTCTTAGTTTCCTCGCTATAGAAAATCTCTACTTAGCTTATCAATTATATTTTCCACTTTAAGTGCATCCGTCGCACCATTAAAGAATACAAGCCTACCACCTAGTGATAAATATGTTCCCTTTCATTTATAACATTTCTCATATTTTTCACGACTCTAGTCCATATCTTATAAGCTTTATGATTAGCTGCATTCGCTAATATGATGATTGATTGTAATATTCCAAACAGGGTCGTCTCAACAAGATTGGGAGTGTAAAGACAAATTTCAGAGAGAAGCCCTAAGTAAGGATATCAACAACAAATTTGCAATAAAAAAGTAAAAAATAAAGGTAGAACAATAAAACCGGCTCAAGAATTTGAAAAGTTGATATACAACAACATACCTAGTGAAACCCACAAATTAAAGTGAGGTCTAGGGAAGTGGAGTATACGCAGACCTTACCTTTACCTTGGGAGGTAGATAGGTTATTTCCAAAAGACCCTCAGTGTCACGACCTGGATTTCCCACCCTCGGGAGTCGTGATGGCGCCTACTAATAGGAGCTAGGCAAGCCAGCTTAATTTACTTCTTTTAGCAATTATCGTCCATTTAATGAAAACAAAGCATAATATGATAAAGCGGAAGTTTCAAATATAATTAACTGAAGGAAATGCGGAAGTTTAACAAAACCCTCTACCCAAGACTGGTGTCACGATACTCACGAACGTCTAGAGAATACTAAATACAAGGTTTGAATGAAACATAACACTGTCTGCCTCGGTACAAATGATAACAAACTGAATAAGATAGAAAGGGACTCCGGGCCTGCGGACGTCAGCAAGGCTACCTCGAATGTCCCTGGACTGAAAGCTCGCTCCCAGAATGCTACTGCTACTCAAATGCTGCTCGAACACCTGGATCTGTGCAAAAAGATGCACAAAGTGTAGCATCAGCACAACCGACCCCATGTGCTGGTAAGTGCTTGGCCTAACCCCGGCGAAGTAATGACGAGGCTAGACCAAACTACCAGATGAACCTGTGCAGATATATACAAGTACAACAAAAAAATAGCGGAAAGTAAACAATTAAAACCGGGAGGGGAACATGCTTATGGAGTAGCAGATAAAACGGAATATCAGGAATAACAAAAGAAACTACATCTGATTTCTTCTAACACAGAATAAGGGAAAACAAACCACTTTCACTTGTTTCAATTTCCTCTCATTGCAGGCGTTCAACTCGATCCCATTTCTCATAATACCACGTGGTAGGCGTACCACTCGATCCCATTTCGTAATATCACGTGGTAGGCGTACCACTCGCTCCCATTTCATAATATCACGTGGTAGGCGTACCACTCGCTCCCATTTCATAATATCACGTGGTAGACGTACAACTCCCTCCCATTTCATAATATCACGTGGTAGGCGTACCCCTCGCTCCCATTTTATAATATCACGTGGTTGGCGTGCCACACGATCCCATTTCTTTCAGCAGAATACACAATATAATCCCGGCAAGGGAGAAAGACGTTATAATAAGCTATCCCGGCAAGGGAACAAGATAATATAATAAACCATCTCGGCAAGGGGGATCCAGCTATAACCAAACTCAATCAATCTCTACTTAACACAATTAAATCCATACTTAGTCTCAACAATTACTGGCTCAATGTAAAGATTTCCAACCAATTCCTCATAAACAACAATTAAAAATTCGATAATATAGCAATTCAGGACTCACGGTCATGCTCGACACCAATGTATAGATACTCGTCACCATGCCTATACACCGTACTCGACAAATACCAATTAGCAAATAAGACTCTACTCCTATTCCCTCAAGCCAAAGTTAGACCAAACACTTACCTCGAATGCTCCAAACTCAACTCAATCCTCTAGTATAACTTTACCCCTCGAATTCACCACCAAACCACTCGAATCTAATCAAAAATTACTTGAATGTATTAACAAATGCTACTTGAATCAATTTGAATGCATGAAAATGAATTTCCCAAAGTTTGTTCAAAATTTCCCAAAATGCCCCCGGGTCCACGTGGTCAAAATCCGAGGTTCGAACCAAAACCTGATTACCCATTCCCCCATGAATTCAGATATATAAGTTATTTTGGAATCGGACCTCAAATTGAGGTCCAAAACCCCCAAATTTAGGAACCCTAGTTCTATCCTAAATTCCCAAATTCCCCCATTAAAATCCTTGTTTTGAAGTTGAAATTTTGTTTAAGGATGTTAAGGAGTATAGAAAATCAGTTAGAAATCACTTACCAATCGTTTTGAAGAAGTAGAATCGTTTGGAAAATCGCCTCTTATGTTTTGGGTTTTGTAAAAGTGAAGAATGATTGAAAATCCCGACTTTATATACTGTACTGAAGACCCGCGCGCGGACCGCACAAAAATGCCCCGAGGCCGCGCCGAGGAGGGGTGGGGAAACCATTCTCTGAACCTACCCAGCGCGGACCGCACTGATTTGGTGCGCGGCCGCGCTGGTTGAATGAAATCCCAAGGCCCCTCTCTGAATCTTCCAGCGCGGACCGCACTGATATGGCACGCGGTCGCGCTGGTTGAATTGGGAGTCATTGGCCCTCTGAACCTAGCCACGCGGACCGCGCAAAAGTGCACCGCGGCCATGCGGCTGCCAGCGCGGAGCGCGCGGAAATGACCGCGGCCGTGCTGGGGGCCTGCAACACCTGGACCTGCAACACCTGATACTTTTAAGTTTAAGACCTCCCGGGACCTACTCAAAACTCACTCGAGCCCTTGGGGCTCCAAAACCGAACATACATATAATCTCAAAAACATACTACGAACTTAACCGTGCGATCAAATCGCCAAAATAACATCAAAAACGAGGAATCCAACCTCAAAAATCATCACTTTTTCATCAAACTTCATAAACTTTCATTTTTAGATATTTAGGTCCGAAACACGTCAAATGACGTCCGATTTCAACCTAATTTCACAGAAAGCGCTTAAACCACATATAAGACCTGTACCGGGTGCCGGAACCAAAATACGGGCCCGATACCAACATGTTCTAATCAGTTTCCTTTTCAAATTTCCATATTAATTCCAGAAAAACAATTTCACAGAAAAATTCATTTCTCGGGCTCTCGACCTCGGAATTCGACTCGGTCATATGCCCGAATCTCATATTTTTCTACGGACCCTCCGGGACCATCAAATCACGGGTCCGGGTCCGTTTACTCAAAATGTTGACCAAAGTCAGCTTTAATCATATTAATATCAAAATTCATCAATTTTTACCCAGAATTCATATTTAAGCTTTCCGGCTACGCGCTCGGATTGCGCACGCCAATCGAGGCAAGTAAAAGTGAGGTTTTCAAAGCCTCAGAAGCACAGGATGAAAGAGAAAACAGATGATGACCCTTTGGGTCGTCACACTCGGCTCAAGAGAAAGCATGGCCAAAAAAAGGTCTGATAAGGACAATCAGTTCAATGCAGTATGAAAATGAAAGTAACGAAAGCGGATAAGTCATGATAAAGCAATCTAAGAAAGAGCAGTAACTATCACAAATAAATAAGATAATCGAAGTACAAGAAATAATAGATAGTAGTAGAAATCAAAGGGTAAGAAACTATAGAGTAAGATAAGTTGATATAGTGATATCAAAAAGTATTGCATCGCTTCAATATAATGATTGCTTGTTAGGATATATAAATAATAATGTGGCCCGTATTAGTTGTTAGGATATAAATGAGGCAAAAAAATAGCTACCCGCTTTTTCACATAACTTCAGCACACGGGGCTGAAGTAGCAAAGGCAATCACACAAAACTTCAGCATTTTAGTAGCCGGGCCTGAAGTTCAGCTCTAGAGCTGAAGTTTTTGTTTTGTAACTCGCGAACTTCAGCTCTAGAGCTGAAGTTTTATTTTATAAGTTTTTGTTTAGTAACCGGGAAACTTCAGCTCTAGAGGTGAAGTTTGCCAGTTATAAAATAAAAACTTCAGCTCTAGAGCTGAAGTCTTATTTTATAAGTTTTTGTTTAGTAACCGGGAAACTACAGCTCTAGAGCTAAAGTTTGCCGGTTATAAAATAAAAACTTCAGCTCTAGAGCTGAAGTTTTTGTTTAGTAACCCGGACACTTCAGCTCTAGAGCTAAAGTTTGCCAGTTATAAAATAAAAACTTCAGCTCTACAGCTGAAGTTTTTATTTAGTAACCCGGAAACTTAAAAAACTTCAGCTGAGCTGAAGTTTTTTGCACATAGGGATTTGCCTTCCTTTTTTTGGTTTTTCTTTTTCCCTCACCTTTACGTATGCTCTGCAATATCTAGTCTAGTACGCAAACACTGTAAAGTTCCTCCCCAGTTCACATTTCGAAAAAATAAGCTACGTACTCTTTATGCTAATGTATGAAAATGTACTGTATTTCCGTGCTTAAGTTAATCCATTGATAATTTAAATAGATTTGCAGTTGAAACAACACGTAAATTCAAGTGGTCATAAAATAACAGAGGCTTTGATGAGTTTAAGAAGTAAAAACCGTTACAGGTATGGATTCGGTGGAATCAGATTGTAGAAGAAGAAAAAAGAAAATGAAGGAGGGGAAGGGGAGGAGAAAGGGAGCTGAAGTTTTTTAACAAGTGGGTACAAGTTAAAAGTTTAAAAACAAATGGATATAGGTTAAATGGGGGCGACCAAATAAGACGCCCCGTGCAATTTTTACCAAAAAGTTGGAGCACCAAGCAATTGCTTTAGTGGCCTTATAGTCGAGCCACCCGTGCTTCCAAAGCTGCAATTCATGATCTCTTGTACATATTCCATCTCATTTACTGGCGGAAAATGAAAATTTTCGAATGACATATTGTAGGAGGAAGATTTGTTGGAAACTTTTTCAAGGGTTCAATGTTTTTAAATTTTCTTTGGGTGTCATTAGTGGGAGTTTAATTAGAAGTTGTATCTTTCAAAATGGGGGACAGAAATCTTGCTTTTGTGGAGTTCAGAATTTTCGTTATAGTGCGAGTAGTTTTTTAGTTTCATATTGACTTGTGTTTTTCATCTACTCATTATCAAGAATCTCTGCAATTATTTTTTGTTGTGCTTAAGAAATATATTTCATCACATCTTACCGTATTTCGAAAATGGACTTTATATTTATCTTTTACCAATTACCCTAGTTTCAGGAATTCTAATTCTTATATTTTGTACAATTAGGGAACCCAATGTTATTAAATCACTTCTAACAGCGTCTAGTTATTTACGAGGATGCATCATTGATCCTGTTCTAATATAATGTGTCCTACATATACGACAATGAAGCATTTGTCACTTACTTTTCATCAAATTGATTATTTCAAATAGTAGTTGAAATATTAAAAGTGTGTAGCGTAGATGTTCCAATCTCTGTGAGACGATATCATAAACTATACTTTAATTTGACAAAGCACGAACAGGAAAATCCTATACACATTGGCCTCGTTACTTCCATTTAAAAATACTCTTCATCCACCTACTGGGCTAAAAATACCCCTCCATCCATATTTTTGGTTCATTTATGTCCTTTGACCGCTAGGTCAATGTTGAAGTAAAAATAATTACTTAAAAACAATATTTTGCAAAATCTTTTTGTTTTTTTAAACTAATGCACCAGTAGTCCACTAATTTAGTAAGTCTTCTTCTTCTTTTTTTTTTTCAGTTTTTACAAAAAAAATATTTTTTTTCGTAGATGGGCAGCCTTTCATTTCCGGCGTAGGCCATGTTCAATTCCATGTCATGGGCACGAGTTGCAAGTTCTTCAAACGTGCCAGGCTTGATACCTTGCAAGATGTAGCGCAATCCCCAATGCATGCCTTGGATGCACATCTCTATGCCTGAAGCTTCACTAAGCCTGTCTTTGCAGTTGAGGCTTGCATTCCTCCACCGATTGATAAAGTCGATAACTGGTTCCCCCTTTCGTTGACGAGTATTTGTAAGTTCTATCATACTCACAGTACGTCTCGTACTATAAAAGCGATTGAGGAACTCTTGCTCTAGTTGATCCCAACTATCGATAGATCTAGCCTCGAGGTCCGTGTACCAGTCAAAAGCATTTCCTTTTAGCGAGCGGACAAACTGCTTGATGAGGTAATCTCCATAAGTCCTAGCATTGTTGCACGTCTCCACGAAGTGCGCAACATGTTGTTTTGGGTTACCTTTACCATCAAACTGTTGAAACTTCGGAGGTTGATAGCCAGCAGGCATCTTCAACATATCGACCCTTGCAGTGTACGGCTTTGCATATGTAAGGGAGGATTTGGCAGCAACTTCATATTTTTTCTTAATGGTTCCTTCAATGAACTCCTTCAACTGATCGATTTGAATCATCCCTTCAGATGAGACAGGGATAGCCTTAGTGGATGCTGCTTGTCTTGGGGGAGAGTCACTCTCTAGAATCTCTGGGAGCTTGCCGGGTGCATGGGTGGATTCTTCTTCCATCAAGATTCCCACCCTGTCTGTTAGCTTGTCAATTCTAGCCTCTTGATTTGGCATGCATTTGGTCAAGCCAGCGATTGCTTCCGTCAAGTTTGCCAACTGCTCCTCCATAGATGAAGTGTTTGTCACTATGGCTTGCATGATTGTCGTGGACGGCGGGGAGTAGCATGGATTTTCACACAGATTGATCCTTGATTGGGTCACGCTATGTGGTGTAAGTGGGGAGGATCCATCACTTGAAGCATCATCATCTTCCTTCAGAGCAGAGTGCTTGGATCCGGAGAGGTCAAGCAGAGCAAGAGTTTTCTTGATCTTTTCAGCAACATTGCTTCCTCCTTCAGATGTGTTTGTGGAAGATCTTGCTCCCTTTGAGGATGAAGATCCGAAAACAGGGGTTGACGCGGACGGCACTTGGGGTGCTTGTTGTCCTATAGAGCTTGCGTTGCTCCTCGTAACTGGTCCAAAGCTTCCGAAGGTAACATCGAGGATGCTTTCTACATCAGCATAGAACCTGGAGTTAGCAGCCTTGGTGGAAGTTGAACCGGAGTTGATTTTCTTTGAAGCCATTTCAATGTTCTTGGACCTTGGTGATTGAAAAGTTGAGATGAGAGGTAGAGATTGTCCCACTGGGCGTGCCAGAATTTGTAGACAATAAATTTGCGTCGAGAAAATAAAATCAAGACCGAAAATATCGCAACAATCGTAGTATTTTATTTTGAATATTTGAGTGTTACAATCTCTATGGATCCTCTGATTCTTCTTTCCAATTGTAAATAAATTCAAGGGCCTTTGAG
Source organism: Nicotiana attenuata (assembly GCF_001879085.1). Lineage (NCBI taxonomy): Eukaryota > Viridiplantae > Streptophyta > Magnoliopsida > Solanales > Solanaceae > Nicotiana > Nicotiana attenuata. The sequence continues at coordinate 191,142 of NW_017670923.1, forward strand.
CTTGATCTTGAATCTATGTTTGTTGCCACGAACGATGATCTTGAATTCAACTGGCACGAACTTTGATTTGAACCCGCACTCCATGAACCTTGATTTGTTCTTCGTTCTTGAGCTTGAACTTGATTTGTTCTTCGTTCTTGAGGTTGAACTTGATTTGTTCTTCGTTCTTGAGCTTGAACTTGATTTTTTGAACTTGAACTTGATTGCTTGAAGCTTGAAACTTGTGGAGGAATTTGCGGTGTTTGATCCACGAGCTCTCTCTTGCTTCTTGTTATAACTTCTGGTTCCCTTTCTGAGTTATGAAGACCCCTATTTATAGGGGTAGAAGGGAGGAGTTATGATAAGAACAAACTCTTTCCGACCAATCAAATTGAAGTGTGACATGGCCGCATTTGATTGGCCAGAACATGTCACTTGCACACATGGCGCGATTTCATTGGCCTTTTAGTGTGACTGGGCATGCCTTGTCATTTTGACATGTGGCATGGTCCTATTGGCTCTTCCGCTTGATTTGGCGCGCCACGTCATTTGACACGTGGCACCAAACTGGGCCTCTAGGAAGATGACATCTTGGGCTTAATGAAGTAGGCTCATCATTTTAGCCCAATTAAATGGGCTAGCCCAATGGATTAAGACTTATTTATTTAATCCATATATATTGGACCTATATAATTAATTCATTTTTATATTAGCCCATAATATTTATTTGGACCAATATATCTTGAATTTAAAATATAGTCCAAATTATTTTATGGATTTAATTTAAGTAAAATTTATATGCCTACAAATGCCCCCTACTTCAAGACTTGTCCGGAGTACGAATTTGCCACACTCCATCAATCGACTAGGCTTGAAGTACTTAGAGATTACATGTATTTGTCTTCTTGAGAAAAATGATCTTTAAAACGTGATCACCAAGGACCGAGAATAAAAGTAATCACTTCCATATGATGGTGTCGATGTCTTTCGGTTTAGATGATCAAACAAGACACCCATGCTATTCACATTTGGACTTGCTTCTTCCTTGAATTAAAAATGCTTGTAATGTAATTGATGAGTATGGAAAAGACCATTAGTTTTCACGTGAGCCAAAATACATGGAACTTCTCTGCCAGCACTTTGTAGAGATACTACGTGTTAGTAGCCTTATTCTACTCCGAAGAGGACTCAAGCCAACTCCTTATTAACTTAAAACACAAAAGCAATCTCAATTTGCTATTTTTCCAAGAATTGGACTCCTGCCGTCACTCAAACCAAATCCTTTTAGGAGACCATTTCAGCACATATCCCACATCGAACAAAATCACCTAGACAGCTTCTATGCGTGGCTATATATAGTCCACTTCACAATATTAACACAGAGTATTTGCAAGCCACTTCGAGTCTACTTTTGACGACTTAGAAGCATTGACGCGAAGGTAATTTCTTCTTCTTTTCTGTACTTTTCTTGTTTTGTTGTCTTTTTTCTTTTTTGTAGGTCCAAGAAGAAAAGTCGTTGAGTGCTAAGTTGACGAGCAACTCCATGACGTCCCATCGAAGGATAAATCCGCAACAACTTATAGACGGACGGATACTGCAACAACTTATAGACAGATCAATTTGCAACAACTTATAGACGGATAAATCCATAACAACTTATAGACGGACAAATCTCCATCACCATATAGACGGACACATCAACATCAACATATAGATGGACACATCCACCTCAATATAGACAGACAAATCCACATCAACATATAGACGGACAAATTTCCCTCAAGATATAGACGGACAAATCCACATCAACATACAGACGGACAAATCCCCCTCAATATATATAGACGGACAAATCCACATCAACATATAGACGGACACATCCACCTCAATATATAGACGGACAAATTCACATCAACATATAGACGGACACATCACATCATCATATAGACGGACAAATCCCCCCTCAATATATAGACGGACAAATTCACATCAACATATAGACGGACAAATCTGCATCAACATATAGATGGACACATCCACATCACCATATAGACGGACAAACCCGCATCAACATATAGACGGACAAATCTGCATCAACATATAGACGGACAAATCCCCCTCAATATATAGACGGACAAATCCACATCAACATATAGACGGACACATCCACCTCAATATATAGACGGACAAATCCACATCAATATATAGACGGACACATCACATCATCATATAGACAGACAAATCCCCCCTTAATATATAGACGGACAAATCCACATCAACATATAGACGGACAAATCCGCATCAACATATAGATGGACACATCCACATCACCATATAGACGGGCAAATCCGCATCAACATATAGACGGACAAATTTGCATCAACATATAGATGGACACATCCACATCACCATATAGACGGACAAAGCCGCATCAACATATAGACGGACAAATCCCCCTCAAGATATAGACGGACAAATCCACATCAACATATAGATGGACACATCCACATCACCATATAGACGGACAAATTCACTCCAACATATAGATGGACACATCCATATCACCATATAGACGGACAAATTCGTGAAGAGACCAACTTAAAGTGCAAAGGGATTTAAGCGTCCACCTTAAGATTGGCAAATTAAAGTTCCTTTTAAGGACAAACCTGTAAAGGGATCAACTTAAGGTGCAAAGGGACTTAAATGTCCACCTTAAAAATTGAAAAATTAGAAAGCCTCGACTTAAAGACTTGGTGGATTTGAAGATCGACAAACTTAATGATTTGACGGATTTGAAGATCTGGTGGACTTTGATGCGTCAGCTTGAAGAGCGGTGGACTTTAAACTTCAACTTGAAGAGTTAACAGACTTGATCAAGAGTTTATCTTGGTATAAGCTTATCTTGGAAAATTCATATCTTGGTATGGAAGCCTCGAGATTGGAAGATGTCTTACTTGCCATCAATCGAAATTTAAGAGCCATATTCTCACAAATATCTTGAGTTCAAGTCTCATTGAATTTGAAACGTTCTGCCAAGCAATCTTTTCCTTATACTTGTGTTTCCTTTTGATGTCTCTCTTCTCTTCCCCCCTTTTTTTACGGCAAAGAGCGGTGGACTTTAAACTTCAACTTGAAGAGTTAACAGACTTGATCAAGAGTTTATCTTGGTATAAGCTTATCTTGGAAAATTCATATCTTGGTATGGAAGCCTCGAGATTGGAAGATGTCTTACTTGCCATTAATCGAAATTTAAGAGCCATATTCTCACAAATATCTTGAGTTCAAGTCTCATTGAATTTGAAACGTTCTGCCAAGCAATCTTTTCCTTATACTTGTGTTTCCTTTTGATGTCTCTCTTCTCTTCCCCCTTTTTTTTAAGGCAAAGAGCGGACTTGGAGACCAACAAACTTGAAGGTTTGGCAAAGCTGAAGACATAGAGAATCCCTGGACTTCAATGCGAATACTTGACATTCTCCTAAATCGGCCCATTGAAGATATCAATTTACCATGGAGTGTTGCCCCCTTTAAATCAAATGAGGTCAAAGTTCAGTAGGAGGATGTCATTTCAGCTTGATCTTACATTCCTTCATACTTCGTTCGAACAACAATTGGGGCAATATATATCTTTTGAACTTATGCGACTGAACTTAGAATGAAACTCTAAGCTGCCTACGTACCTCGGTGAAGAGGATCAAGTCATACCGTAGTTCAGACTGGGTAGATTTTTTATTTTTTTTACGTCCTAACTTTTGCCTAGGCCACCTCTTTCGAGATTTTCAACCTAGCGGACTTTTTTTTTGGGCCGTACACAGTTTATACTCCTGCGGGCCAGGAGTGTAGCAACATGCAGTTTAGGCTCGTGCGTCAAGGAGCGTCATGACTTGCAGTTTAGGCTCGTACGTAGAGGAGCGTTGCAATTTCAAGGATAATACTTCTTTAAGAATTTGCCATTGATGGGGCCGATTCTCATGCCATCTGCATCAACTAGCTTGTAAGCCCCACTTGAGTAAGCTTCTTGTACGACATATGGCCCATCCCATTTTGAGGTAAAATTCCCTACAGGTTTACGGGAAGTAATTATGGGTCTTCGTACGACAAGGACTTAATCTCCTACTTGAAAGGATCTCGGGCGAACTCTTTTATTGAAGGCGCAAGATAATCGAGCTTGATAATATTCAAGACTCTGTTGAGCTTCCAACCTCTTTTCATCAAGAGCTTCCAACTCTGCTAATCGAAGTCGAGCATTTTCTTCATCAGTGATCCCTTCTTGAATAGCCAATCGTAACGAAGGTATTTGACGCTCAAGTGGCAAGACGGCTTCGACTCCATAAACGAGTGAATAAGGAGTCGCCTGTGTTGGCGTGCGGTGACTCGTCCTATATGCCCATAGAGCTTCTTCCATACGGTCATTCCAATCTCGTTTGGATTTGGAGATGACTTTCTTTAACAACTTGCATAGAGTCTTGTTGAATGCCATAGCTAGACCATTGGCGGCAGCATTGTACATCGAAGAGTTACATTGGTTGAAGCCAAAGAGATCACAAATCTTGTTCATCAACCTATTATCGAATGGCTTTCCATTATCCGTTATTATGTAACGAGGAATGCCAAAGCGATAAATAATGTTTACTCAGATGAAACTTGCAATATTTTCCTTCTTTACTTCCTTAAGAGCAACAGCTTCAGCCCATTTTGAGAAGTAGTCAGTTGCAGCCAAGATGTATAGGTGCCCACCAGAGGACTTTGGCAATGGTCTAACAACATCCAATCCCCAAGCGTCAAACGGCCAGGATGCGACAGTCGGGTGCAACACTTCAGGAGGTTGATGAATAAAATTCGCATGGAATTGACAAGCCTTGCATCTTCGAGCATAGTCCAAGCAATCTTTTACCATCGTTGGCCAATAATATCCCATCCTTTTTATGTGGAAGTGGAGCTTTGGTCTAGACTGGTATGACCCACATACCCCAGAATGCTCTTCTTGCAAAGCTTGGAGTGCTTCATCTTCCCCTAAGCATCGCAAGAGTACTCCTTCAAATGATCTTCTATATAAGGTATCTTTGTAGTAAAGGAAGCGAGGTGAACGACGACGGATTTTAGTTCTTCTTCGCGGATTTTCTGGAAGTATCCCATAGCACAAGTAGTCGACAATGGGTTGTCGCCATTCTTCTTTCTCAACTTCAGAAACGGCAACAAGATGCTTGAGTTCGTTTTCTTCACCTTCAGCCTCAATTGGCGGCGGTACTACCCATTTTTGGCAGACGGTAACTTGCGCTTGGTCAGGCAGGGCTAATGATGAAGCTAGGGCAGCTAAAGCATCAGCCATTTTATTTTCTTTCCTTGGCACATGCTGAATAGTCACATCACCGAGCCACCCCATCAACTTTTTAGCGTAATCATGATATGGGCGTATTTCAGGCTTCTTGACCTCGTAACTACCCAAAAGCTGATTGACTACTAACTGGGAGTCACCAAGGACTTGCAATTGCAATTGCTTCATATCAACGACCATTTCAAGCTCAAGTATTAATGCTTGCTACTCAGCAACATTATTGGAACAGAGTTGTGTCAAGGTGAAGGAGTAGGGCAAGACTTCACCTTGGGGAGTGACAAATACTACGCCAGTCCCGGCTCCCCCACGATGCGCAGCACCATCAAAGTACATCTTCCATGGAAGTTGAACTCAACAACCATTGCGTCCTCATTAGGTAGTTCATCAGTTAGCTCCCAGTCATCAGGTATCGGATGATCTGCCAAGAAGTCTGCCAATGCTTGTCCTTTTACAGCCTTTTGAGGGATGTACAAAATCTCGAATTGTTGAAATTGGAGGTACCATCTTGCTAGTCGATCACTAAAAACAGTTTTTGACATCATGAACTTGATGGGATTTGCTTTAGAAACAAGACAGACAACATGAGCTTGAAAGTAGTGCTTCAACTTTTGAATTGAGAAGACTAGCGCCAAACACAACTTTTCAATTGGCGAATAATTCAACTCGTTAGGTGTCATCATCCTGCTCAAGTAGTAAAGAGAGTTTTCTTTCCCCTCACTATTTTCTTGGGCCAACAGTGCTCCAACAAACCTTTCCTACGCCGCAATGTATAGTATCAATGGTTTTCAAGGTATAGGAGCTGCTAAAACTGGAGGCTTCATCAAGTAGGTTTTGATACTTTCGAAGGCATTGCTACAAGCTTGGTCCCACTTGAAAGGAACGCCTTTCTTCATGAGGCGACTAAATGGTTGGCACCTCCCAGCCAGGTTTGATATGAATCTTCTAAGGTATGCTAGCTTTCCTTGCAGACTTTTCAATTCATGGATATCTCGAGGCTCAGGCATTTTCAAAATGGCATCCACTTTGGCTTGATCAATTTCGATCCCTCGATGTCGGACAATGAAACCAAGGAACTTTCTAGAAGTAACTCCAAAGGCACATTTCAATGGATTCATCCTAGTTGGTACCTCCGGAGCAATTCAAATACCATCCTCAAGTCTTTCATGTGGTCGCCCTTCTCTCTTGATTTCACCACCAAGTCGTCAACATAGCATTCGACATTCTTGTGGAGAAGATCGTCAAAAATATTCTGCATAGCCCTTTGGTAAGTAGCACCAGCATTCTTCAAGCCAAAAGGCATTACCTTGTAGCAATAAATACCCTTTGGGGTACGGAATGCAGTAAGCTCTTCATATTTTGGTGCCATGCGTATTTGGTTATAACCCGATGAACCGTCCATAAATGACATTGCCTCGTACCCAGTTGTAGCATCGATCATTAGTTCCGGAATGGGAAGCGGGAACTCATCTTTCGGACACGCATTGTTAAGATCCCTAATGTCAACGCACACTTGAATCTGGCCATTCTTCTTCCTTACAGGGACAATACTTGAAACCCATGTTGGGTATTTAACTTCACGAATAAAGCCATCTTTGATGAGTTTGTTAACTTCTGTTTCAATCAAGGGAACCAAGTCCGGCCTAAAACGCCTTTGAGCTTGTTTAACAGGACGAGCACCATTTTTGACTGCAAGGTGATGGACTGCTACTTTCGGGTCCAAGCCAGGCATCTCTTTGTAACTCCAAGCAAAGACATCCCTGAACTCTTTGAGTAACTCAATATAAGTGCCCTCTTCATCAGCTTCTAGTAAAGCACTTAGGTAGGTGGTCTTGGTTCTTCATCGGTGCCAAGGTTAACTTCTTTTAAGGCATCAACTGCCGTCTTCACTCCTTCTTCAAGTTCAGGTGGAGCATCTTTCGCATCTTCATCTTCTTGAGGGTCCCCATCATTGAAGGATATGTGATAACACGGCGAAACATCCTCCAATTCCGTATTATCTTCCATTGATGATGGAATGCCATTCTCGACTTGTACAGTAACATGATACGAAGAACCCACACTTTCTTCATCTTCATCACCTTCCTTAGTATAGACCACAGTATATGGCTTTACCTTCAGTACTTCTTTACATGAAACCACAAGTTTTGTTTGTCGCCTCATTCTAGAAGGAACCAAACTTTGGAAATCCTTAATCTCATGGATTTTGGGTGAAGCGGGCGTTCTTATGCTTTGAAAATTTCTCCGGAACTTGTTCCCCTTCTTTAGTGGACCCAATATTTCAAACACAGAGGTCCTCACAGGTGATTTTCCAAGTCGATCAAAGACAGAAGGCTTGTTAGAAGTGGCTGATTCATCTTCTACAGTGATATAATTGCTGCTCGCCCTTCTTATTGAGATGCGCACTGGTGACGATTGTTTGTATCCTAAACCTTCACGTGGTGGCCTCGTTGCAGCTTCTGATGGGAGCTTTCCTAACTTTGATGGCTCATTGGGATTGTATCCAGCTTTTGCAAATAGCTTGTAAGCGTTAGGGTCAAAACCTTCATCTGTTCGCTTTGTAGGGAGTGCCACATTCTGCAAACGATTTTGGGCTACAAACCCTGCAAGCGGCATTGAGGACGACTTTACTGCCTCAATTCGTTTGACCGGAAGAGTTAACTCCTTTAGCATGTTAGCTTGGCGATACCTTCACCTTTCTTCCTTTTAGGGACATATTGGAGCGCCGGACTTACTTTCTTGCCATAAGACGTAATATTCCCTCTATAAGATTTATTCGCGTTGGGTTGTACCTCCTTACTAACAGCTTTGGCTTCACCAGTAGTCACCTCTTCTCTTTTAGTTGAGGGTTCTTTATTCTTGCTTTTAATGCCATCATCAGCTTTCAGCTCCTTCACAATGCGGTTCTTCAAGTAGAACTTTGCATCGGCGAAGTGTGACTCAGCCTCGGTGAATGGCTCATCATCAGCAACTACCGTCTTCTCGACTTCACCCTCGTAGTATTTTAAACATTGATGGTAGGTAGATGGAACTACTTTATTCTCATGTATCCAAGGCCTCCCAAGCAAAACATTATATGAAGTCTTCGCGTCGATCACATGCAGCCATGCACTTGATTGCATATCTTCAATAGTGCTTCCCAGCCTGATCGCACATATGGCTCTTTGCCCCCCTTGGTTGAATCCTTGGATCATCACATGACTTTCTGAGAGTTCGTTCATGGGAATACCAAGTTCTTTCACAGTGTGGATTGGCAAAATGTTCACTGAGGATCCTCCATCAACCAAAATCCGATTTACCCTTTCATTGCGCATATAGCCAACCAGGTACAATGGGCGGTTATGAGGAGTGTCACCTAGCAAAAGATCGTCACTTGTGAATGTGACCTTTTCCTCACAAGCATTAACTTCTTGAGGAGTGGACTCGATGGGCTTTTCCGAAGATGGTGCCAACGTAGGTCATCACTCTTTTCTTCCCCTTTGTCAGCATGGCAACAAGAGGCATCAATACCCTCATGGGAAATCATCGTGCGGAACCAACTTGGTAAAAACTCCTCCAAGGTCACTGGGTTTCGTGGCTTTTGAGAATGGTGCATCTCCACTTTTGCTTTCTTCAAATGCCTAACTGGATTCCATCTCCTTGGTCTTTTCACCATCATTTTCCTTGTTGGTTGTTCTATTGATTCCTTTCGTGGGCTCCTTTTGTAGTGCCTACGACGAGTTACCAATGTCCAACCTTCATCATCATCAGGTTGATTGACTTCAGCTTTGTCGCTCTCCAGTAATTCTTCATCTTTACTTTCTTTAAAACCATATAATTCATCCGGACTAAATGAGCCGAAGGTGATAGAGACTTGGTTTGCGCTTGCTTTCTCATCTTCAAGCATGATCTTCTTTTCACGAGCCAAGTCCATGACTTTGTCCTTGAAGACAAAACACTTCTCCAGAGGGTGGCTTACAAGTCGGTGATATTTGCAGTAATTTGGGTCATTTGTTTTCCCAGCTTCATTTGGTCGCTTCATCTCCGGAAGCTCAATAAGATTTAACTCGAGGAGTTCTTCGAAAATGGCTGGCACATCAGAATCCAGAAATGGGTACTCTTTCTCTTGCATTTCTTTTAGAGTCAACTTTCCACTCGGCTTATCGTGAAAAGAAGTGGATTTCATACTCTGCTTCTTCTTCACCTTCATCGTGAACTTCATAGGTAACATGTTGACATTCATAGCTTCTTTGCTTTCAGACTTGGGTACGAACTTGCCCCACTTCCTGACTTCTTGCTTGCCATTCCCTTTACGAGGTTCGTAGATGGGCAGCCTTTCATTTCCGGCGGAGGCCATGCTCAATTCCATGTCATGGGCACGAGTTGCAAGTTCTTCAAACGTGCCAGGCTTGATATCGTACACAATCCTTGGTATCTCTTTTGCATTTTTATCCTATAAAACAAGTAGATATACTATCTAGAGAACAAATCAAAGCTTAATATTTGGCCACATGTAAATACATAATCAACTATAACTTTGGATCCTTTACTATCCTCCATCGAAATTTTTTAATGACGGAGTGCTAGGATTTATTTTAAACATCATTTTATCAAACATAAATGTCCGCTTTGTTGCATCTAATAGAACTTGTGATTATAGTAATCTCTCCAAGTATGCCGTCAAATCATATGTTGATTTCACGACGATACAAGGAGTGTCAACTAGAACGTGACTGATTTTTTGCAAGAATACTTTTCCACGGCTGAGCAAGCGTTTTAAATGACTTTTCGAACTCTTTGTTTTGTAATACTTCCCAAGTTTGAACCCATCTTCAAATACATGGTAGAACTTATTGCCTTCATATTCTACCAGATGTTGGATCAAATATTTATTCATATTATGTGAAGATTACGACCTAAATGAACAAAGAGAACAAAATTAGTTATCTTATTTCTAAGACTTTGTGAAATATACCCCAACAAGAAATTATATCTCATAGTCTTTCTTTTTAAGCATCTCAAGTAAGTAAGACTTCTCCTATAGTTCATTGTTGCCGCTTCTTTAGAAGATGTTCTCTTGGTCCGATATATCTTTGACATGTATTGGTCAAGTGTTATCAGTTTCCCATTTGATCCATTTGATTGAATACTTGAGCAATACATGTCAAGGATGATATCAGGCCAAGATAACATATTCTACATAAGCGCAACTAGGAGCAAGTGGAAAAGTATTTCTTACTTGAGATGCTTAGAAAGAAAGACTATGAGGTATAATTTCTTGTTAGGGTATATTCACAAAGTCTTGAGATAATATAACTAAAATTTATTCTCCTTGTTGATTTTCTAGGTCATAGTCTTCACAGATGATATAGATGAATATGTGATGCAACATCCGGTAGAATATAAGATTAAGAAGTTCCAACATGTGTCTGAAGATAAGTTCAAACTTGGCGAGGATACATAAAGCAAAGAGCTCGAAAACTCATTCAAAAAACTTGCTCAATGGTAGAAAAGTTAACATTGAAGTAAAATTCAGCCACATTCTAGTTGGCATTTCTTGTATCGTCGTGACATGAACATATGATTTGACTTTATATTTGGAGAGATTATTACAGTCATGAGTTCTATTAGATGTAATGAAGCGGACATATATGCTTGACAAAAGGGTGGTTGAAGTAAATACTAGGCACCCAATCATTAAGGAGCTTAGATGGAGGATAGTAAATGACTCAAATGTATAGTTGATTATGTCTTTACGTGCGGTCAAATATTAAACTTTGAGTTGTTCTCTAGCTAGTATATATACTTGATTTATAGAATGCGAAGGAGATAACAAGAATTATGTACGGTATAGCTTTAAAAGAGAGTGGCTTGGAGCTTATTGATTATGTTTCCCACCCGTACAGCTTAGTTCAAAGCAGTCTAAAAAATTGCGCTACAATAATGAAGGAAGAAGTAGAACCCAAGGCTGAAATCAAAGGGGGAAATGTTAGAGATACTTTTAAAAACGTGTTTCCTCTGCCTTGGAAGAATTCACATTCAAGCTCAACTTCAAACCAGAGGTTAAAGAGAAGGTGTAAGTGATACTCAAAGTTGGAACTGATTTTGTTTATAGACACCTTCGTGTTTCTTGTTAATATTTTTAGTTGTCCTCTCTTTTTCCTATAAGACTAAGTCGTTTGCAGGAATTTTTTTTCTTCTCTATGTATTTGGCAGCTTAGGCACTAACTCGAGGAATTTTTTTTCTTCTCAAGTCCTCTCTTTTCCTCCCATTATTACATGTGGTATGATTGATTAGGTTACCAATCTCCGGTGCTTGGGGCACATTACTTCTTAGCCTAAAATCTATGGTGCTATACTAAGTTTGAGCTGATATCGGCATTGTCTGATCTTAGGTACTCCAATTTATAGAAGGAGATGTCCCACTTTTGGGTTGACTTCTCTTAAAAAAACCCTCTTATATTTTTCCATACTACTACTCTCATGTGCCATTCATTGGATTATAAGTTTATAGGCTCCCAAGCCTTCTTCCTTTTTGCCCAAGGTAGCCACATCACATCTTACTAGATTGTAAGTTTTCTTTTCTCAGTTTCCTCGTCATAGACAATATCTACTTAGCTTATCAATCTGTACGGATTTCCCCATCTGCTCCTCGTGAATTGAGCAGTTGTGTAGATCAATTTATAATGTAGTAATGTGTAACTGCACTTCAATGGATACGTAATTGGCTCATTCTGTTCTCAATTCCTAAGTTTTTTTTCTTTTCGCTTTCTTTAATGTGAATTGTGATAATGCATCCCAGTGAGCTAAAATGGTTTTTGTTTAACTGTATATGCTTGCTATCTTGGGGGAATTTACTTTACTTTTATTTTCTTCTGGTTCTTTTTTGTAACATTTTAATCTTTTAATTTCTTCTATTTGAGTTTCATAAACTTGAAACTATGAGATAAATGATCCTGTAAAGTTGCCTTCTTAGAGGATTTTTATGATTCATTTGGTTTTGTTTGAAATTGAATTAATAGCTTTCGTCACTTCAGAAGGTGGAGTATGCCATAGGAGATCAAGAAGTATTAGTTGGTGTTTTTCTCTTAACTGGCTTCTAGTATATTTTGATGATTGCAAATAACTGAATACATGGCCTTTTGGTTTTAGGTAGTGCAACATATCAGAAGCTCAAAGGAGGTTGGCAGTGACTGGTATAAAAAATGGCAGACGGATTGTCATGACCCGAAATTCCCATCTTCGGGACCGTGATGGCGTCTAACATTGCACTCGCTAGGCAAGCCAACGTTACAAAATATTTCACCTTTTTCCTTTGTTCTTTTATAATTAAAATTTAACAAGAACTAAATCAGCGGAAATAAAAGCGAAAGTACAAGATTTAACTAATTACTCTTATACTAATAACGAACGCAGAAATAGATACCACCCAGAAACTGGTGTCATAACTCACGAACGGTCTACGAATACTACAAGTAATGGTTTGAAAGAAAAATACATCTGTCTCGGAGAAAGTAAAACAGAAATAAAGTAAAGATAGGAAGGGACACCAGGGCCCGCGGGCGCCTGCAAGACTACCTTGGGTCTCCTAAAGGCAGTGGCAGCAACCAACCTCTCGATCAGTAACTAGCTCCGAAATCTGCACAGAAAGTGCAGAGTACAGTATCAGTACAACCAACCCCATGCACTGGTAAGCGCAAAGCCTAACCCGGACGAAGTAGTGACGAGGCTACGGCGGGGCATAACAACATGTATAACCTGCAACAGTTTATACTAAAACAGAAATGAAATACAGAATGAAATATAACAGTAACTTGCATTAAATAAATATGAAACCCAGTCGTTCTACCAATACTCAGCTATAACCAATCCTTAAGGGAGTTTTAACACCACAATAATGAACCTCGGCAGAATATGAATACATAAACAACAAAATGATTCGGCGCGCATCCCGAACCCACCATATAATCAATAACAGTATAAGCATTCACCCTTATTACTCCTTGTTGCAGCGTGCAACCCGATCCCACCAGTCCACCCTTATTCCTCCTGTTGCGGCGTGCAATCTGATCCCACATGTTCACCCTTATTACTCCTTGTTGCGGCGTGCAACCTGATCACACCAGACAATTACATTCATCCTTATTCCTCCTGTTGCGGTGTGCAACCCGATCCCAATATATATTTCAGCACCAATCACAAAATAGAGACAAGTGTTTCACAAGCTAACTCAAATCCTCCACAACACTTATACCTCAACCAACACAATGAAATATCACTACAATTATGAAACTTCACCAGTTAAAACTACACAACGAGACCAACCAAGGTGTACCATGAAGCACTAATAGACCAACATAAACCAACAGTAAGATATAATGGAACAGTGGAACAATTAACAACACCAATAGAGAAGCAACATTAAACAAGAAGCAATTAGACATGGAAGCATCAATAAGCAAGTAGCAAGTAAGGCAGGAGAGCAATATATAGGAAAATGGGGAAAGGAAACAGGCTAAACAAGTAATTTGGCGATGCATAGGTGCTCGTCACCATACCTATACGCCACACACATTATTTCACATAGCAAGCAAGTCGGGGATCCCTAATCCCTCAAGTCAAGGTTAGACCAAACACTTACCTCAAGCCAACGGGTAATTCACAGCTCAAATACCGTTTTACCTCTCGATTCCACCACCAATCCACTCGTATCTAGCCATAATTAACTTAATAACATCAATAAACGCTAAAGAAACCAATTCCAATGCATAATTATAGCTTTCCCAATATTTTTCCCAAAAAGTCAAAAATCGACCCCGGGCCCGCTTGGTCAAAACTCGAAATTCAGACCAAAACCAGATTACTCATTCACCACCGAGCCCGGATATACAATTGGTTTTGGAATCCGACCTCAAATTGAGGTCCAAATCCCTAAATTTTGAAATTTCTAAGTTCTACCCAAAAACACCCAATTGCAACATGAAAAACCCTAGATTCTAGGATGAAATCTTGTAAAAAGATGAAATAGATTGAAAGAAATAATTTAAGAATTATTTACCTATGATTTGGGGAAGAACTTGCTCTAGGAAAATCGCCTCTTGAAGTTTAGGTTTTGAAAAATGGGAGAATGAATCTAAAATCCCGTCTAAGTCCCTTTTTGCACAGTTGCAAATGTCGCATTTGCGACCAGAGCTTCTCAATTGCGAAGCTCGCAAATGCGAGACAGGCGTCGCAAATGCGAACCTGCCGCATTTCTGCTACTGTCGCAAATGCGAACATTTGGTCGCAATTGTGATGATCCCCCTTCCCTGACTACTTCGCATTTGCGAAGGTTGGTTTGCATTTGCAAACTCTGCTGGCCCAGCCTCCTAATCGCATTTGCGATGAAAGGCCCGCAAAAGCGGACCCTGCAGGGCTCGCAATTGCGACGCCTGATCTCGCAATTGCGAGATTAGGGGCCTGCAATAGCTGAAGCTTACCAGCAATATTTTTCTTAAGTCCAAAACACTACGTAGCCTATCCAAAACTCACCCGAGCCCCCGGGGCTCCAAACCCAAACATGCACACAAGTCTTAAAATATTATACGAACTTACTCATGCGATCAAATCGCCAAAATAACACCTAGAACTATGAATTCAACACCAAAACACATGAAATTCTCAAGATAGTTTCAACCTTTCTATTTTCTCAACCAAAGGTCTGTATCACGTCAAATCACTTCCGTTTCTCACCAAATTTCACAGATAAGGTTTAAATATTATAACTGACCTGTACCGCTCTTCGAAACTAAAATACGGGCACGATACCAATAAGATCAAATCATTGCATTTTCAGTCTTATCAATTTTTTTTAAAATTCATTTCTCGGGCTAGGGACCTCGAAATTCGATTTCGGGCATACGCCCAGGTCCCATATTTTACTACGGACCCTCCGGGATCGTCAGAACACGGGTCCGGGTCCATTTTCCCAAAATATTGACCGAAGTCAACTAAAATCATCTTTTTAAGCCAAAAATCATCTTTTATTAAATTTTTCACACAAAGCTTTCCGGATACGCGCCCAAACTGCATGCAAATTGAGGAGAGATAAATGGAGATTTTTTAGGCCTCGAAATCCGGAATCGGATTCTAACAAAAGATGACTCTTTAGGTCATCACATTCTCCACCTCTAAAACAACCGTTCGTCCTCGAACGGACATAAAAGTACCTGAGTCGATGAAAAGATGGGGATATCGGCTCCGCATATCAGACTCGGACTCCCAGGTAGCTGCCTCAACAGGCTGACCTCTCCACTGCACACGAAACGAAGGGTAACTCTTCGATCTCAACTGTCGAACCTGCCGGTCCAGAATAGCTACCGGCTTCTCCTCGTAGGTCAAATCCTTGTCCAACTGAACAGTGCTGAAGTCTAACACGTGGGATGGATTGCTGTGATACTTCCGAAGCATGGACACATGAAACACTGGATGCACAGCTGATAAACCTGGCGGCAACGCAAGTCTGTAAGGCACCTCTCCCACTCGATCAAGGATCTCAAAAGGCCTGATGAACCTAGGGCTTAGCTTGCCCTTCTTTCCAAATCTCATCACGCCTTTCATGGGCGACACTCAATCAACACGCGCTCTCCGACCATGAATGCCATATCACGAACCTTACGGTCGGTATAACTCTTTTGCCTGGACTGAGCTGAACAAATACTATCCTGAATGATCTTAACCTTATCCAAGGCATCCTGCACTAGATCCGTACCCAATAACCGAGCTTCCCCCGGCTCAAACCACCCAACTGGCGATCGACATCGTCTACCATATAATGCCTCATAAGGAGCCATCCGAATGCTCGACTGATAGCTGTTGTTGTAGGCAAACTCCGCTAACGGCAAGAACTGATCCCAAGAACCTCCAAAGTGAAGAACAGAGGCGCAGAGCATATCTTCCAAAATCTAAATAGTACGCTCGGACTGTCCGTCCGTCTGAGGATGAAATGTTGTGCTCAACTCGACCCGTGTACCCAACTCATGCTGCACTGCCCTCCAGAAATGCGAAGTAAACTGCGTACTCGGCCAGAAATAATAGACACGGGCACACCATGAAGACGAACGATCTCCTGGATATAGATCTCAGCCAATCGCTCCGAAGAATATGAAACTGCCACAGGAATGAAATGCGCCGACTTAGTCAGCCTATCCACAATAACCCATACTGCATCGAACTTCCTCTAAGTCCGTGGAAGCCTAACAACGAAGTCCATAGTGATACTCTCCCACTTCCACTCAGGAATCTCAATCTTCTGAAGCAAACCACCAAGTCTATGATGCTCGTACTTTACCTGCTGACAATTCAAACACCGAGCTACATATGCAACAATATTCTTCTTCATCTTTCTCCACCAGTAATGCTGCCGCATGTCCTAATACATCTTGGCGGCGCCCGGATGAATAGAATACCGGGAACTATGGGCCTCCTCTAGAATCAACTCACGAAGTCCATCCACATTAGGCACACAAACTCGACCCCGCATCCTTAGAACTCCATCATCTCCAACTGTAACCTGCTTGGCTTCTCCGTGCCGCACTGTGTCCCTAAGGACAAGCAAATGAGGATCATCATACTGCCGATCTCTGATATGCTCAAATAATGAAGGCCGAGGGACTGTACAAGCTAGAACACGGGTGGGCTCAGAAACATCCAACCTCACGAACTGGTTGGCCAAAGCCTGAACATCCAAAGCAAGCGGTCTCTCACCGACTGGAATATACGCAAGGCTGCCTATACTAGTTGACTTCCTACTCAAAGCATTGGCCACTACATTGGCCTTCCCGGGATGATACAAGATGGTGATATCATAGTCTTTCGATAGCTCCAACCACCTTCTCTGCCTCAAATCGAGCTCCTTCTGCTTAAACAAATACTGCAAACTCTTATGATCCGTGAACACCTCACACGACACGCATATAAATAATGCCTCCAAATCTTCAGTGCGTGAACAATGGCTGCTAGCTCCAAATCATGAACTGGATAATTCTTCTCGTGAATCTTCAACTGCCGCGAAGCATATACAATAACTTGCCATTCTGCATCAACACCGCACCAAGTTCAATACGAGATGCGTCACAATATACCGTATATGGCCCTGAACCTGTGGGCAACACCAATACTGGCGCCGAAGTCAAAGTTGTCTTGAGCTTCTGAAAGCTCGCCTCACACTCGTCCGACCACCTGAATGGGGCACCCTTCTGGGTCAACCTGGTCATCGGGGCTGCTATGGATGAAAACCCCTCCACAAGCCGACGGTAATAACCCGCCAAACCCAAGAAACTCCGAATCTCTGTAGCTGATGTGGGTCTAGGCCAGTCCTTGACTGCCTCAATCTTCTTAGGATCCACCTGGATACCCTCTGCTGATACAACATGACCCAGGAAAGCCACTGAACTCAACCAAAACTCATATTTCGAAAACTTAGCATATAACTGACTGTCTCTCAAAGTCTGAAGAACGATCGAAGATGCTGCTCATGCTCCTCTCGGCTGCGAGAGTAGATCAAAATATCATCAACGAAAACAATCACGAAGGTATCCAGATAGGTCTTGAACACCCAGTTCATCAAATCCATGAATGCTGCTGGGGCATTTGTCAACCCAAATAACATCACTAGAAACTCATAATGCCCGTACCGAGTGTGAAAAGCTGTCTTAGGGACATCAGATGCCCTAATCCTCAACTGATGGTAGCCAGATCTCAAATCAATCTTCGAAAACACCTTGGCACCCTGAAGCTGATCAAATAAGTCATCAAGCATCGGCAATGGATACTTGTTCTTGATGTGACTTTGTTCAATTGCCGATAATCTATGCACATCCTTATCGATCCATCCTTCTTCTTAACAAACAACACCGGCGCACCCCAGGGCGAGACACTAGGTCTAATAAAGCCCTTATCAAGCAAATCTTGCAACTGTCCTTCAACTCTTTCAACTCTGGCGGGGCTATATGATACGGTGGGATAGAAATGGGCTGAGTGACCGGAGCCAAATCAATGCAAAAGTCAATATCCCTGTCGGGTGGCATCCCCGGCAGGTCTGCAGGAAATACCTCTAGAAACTCCCGAACAACTGGCACAGAATCCATAGAAGGAACCTCAACACTAGAATGATGAACATAAGCCAAATAAGCCAAACACCCCTTTTCAACCATACGCCGAGCCTTCACATAAGAAATAACCTTGCTGATAGAATGACCAGGAGTCCCTCTCCACTCCAATCGAGGCAACCCCGGCAAGGCTAAGGTCACGGTCTTGGCATGACAGTCCAATATAGCATGGTAAGGTGACAACCAATCAATCCCAAAATGACATCGAAATCCACCATATCGAGAAGTAGCAGATCTACACTAGTCTCAAGACCCCCAATAGCAACCACACACGAACGATAAACACGATCTACAACAATAGAATCCGCTACTGGCGTGGACACATACACGGGAGCGCTCAAAGAATCACGAGGCACAACCAAATATGGAGCGAAATAAGACGACACATAGGAGTATGTAGACCCTGGATCAAATAAAACTGAAGCATCTCTACTGCAAACTGAAACCGTACCTATGATAACTGCATCGAAGGACTCAGCCTCAAGCCTGGCTGGAATAGCATAACATCGGGGCTAGGCCCCACCACCCTGAACCATATCCCTGGGACGACCTCCTAACGGCTAGCCTCCACCTCTAGCGGCCCGGCCTCCACCTCTAATGGCCTGACCTTCACCTCTAGCGGGCTGACCCCTACCCCTGGCTCCCTGACCCCTACCTCTAGCTGGCTGGGCAGGCGGTGCCAAAACCATAGCACGAGAACTCTGCTGTTGCGGTGAACACCTTTTAATCTCGGACAAGTCCTCCAGATATGCCCGTACTCACCATACTCAAAACATCCATCTGAATACTGCTGCTGGGGAAACTGAGAATGATCCTGGCGGGCCGGCTGACCGCGATAATAGCTCTAAAGAGGAGGTGCTCTGATGGGAGCTGGCGGGGCACTATAAGCTGGCTGCCCTGAAGGAGGTACATAAGGACTACGACCCCCTGAAGCTCCATGGGATGCCTGAAGCGCTGAATGAAACGGCCTAGGATGATGGCCTCTACCAAAAGTACCTCGACCTCCAGATGAGGTCCCACTGAATCCACCGGAGTGACGAGGCCTCTTGTCAGACCCCTGACCACTCCCCTGAGCTAAAACTATCTCAACTCGTCTGGCCACATTGGCTGCATCCTGGAAAGAAATCTCACTCCCTGTCTCCTTAGACATCTGCAATCTGATAGGCTGAGCAAGTCCCTCAATAAACCTCCTCACCCTCTCTCTCTTGGTGGGAAGTATAAGAAGAGCATGATGGGCCAAGTCCATAAATCTGATCTCGTACTGAGTGACGGTCATAGAGCCCTGCTGAAGGCGCTCAAACTGCCTCCGATAGTCCTCTCTATAAGTGATAGGAAGAAACTTCTCCAAGAATAGCTGCGAGAACTGGTCCCAAGTGAGAGCTGGTGACCCAGCTGGTCTGGCCAAACAATAATCTCTCCACCATTTCTTGGCGGAACCTGACAGACGGAAAGCAACAAAGTCGACCCCATTGGTCTCCACTATCCCCATGTTCCGTAGAACCTCATGGCAACTGTCCAAATAGTCTTGGGGATCCTCTAAAGATGTACCGCTATAAGTAATAGTGAAAAGCTTGGTGAACCTGTCCAATCTCCATAAGGCATCAAAAGACATAGCTGCTCCATCACCGGTCTGTGCTACAACACTCGGAGGGACTACCCCAACTGGCTGAGCTGTTGGAGTCTAAAACTGGGGAGCCATCTGCTCTGGAGTGTGAGTAGCGGGAGTCTGTGCTCCTCCCCCAGCCCGAGAGACGACTGGTGCTACCGTAAGTATGTCGGCTTGGGTAACACTCTCCATAAGGCCCACTAGACGGACCAAAGCATCCTGAAGCACCGGGGTAGCGATGAACCCCTCTGGAACCTGAGCTGGACCCGCTAGTACGGTCTGGGCCGGAACCTCGTCATCAAACTCAACCTGAGGCTTCGCCGCTGGTGCTGCTGCTCGAGCTCTAGGCTGAGCCCTGCCCCTGCCTCGGCCTCTAGCATGGCCTCTGCCTCGTCCTCTGCCCCTCGTAGGAGTTGCCACTAGTGGCTCGGGCTGCTGATCAGCTGATGAAGCGGTACGTGTTCTCGCCATTTGCGAAAGAACAGAGTAGAAGTTCAATTAGCATTGAGAGATCAAACCGCACAACAGAGATGAATATAAGTAAAATTGTTCCTAACTCAGTAGGCTCTGGGGGATAAGCACAGACGTCTCCCTACCGATCCCTCAGACTCTACCAAGCTTGTTCGTGAATCGTGAGACCTAGGCAACCTAGGGCTCTGATACCAACTACTCACGACCCGAAATTCCCACCTTCGGAATCGTGATGGCGCCTAACATTGCACTCGCTAGGCAAGACAACGTTACAGAATATTTCACCTTTTTCCTTTGTTCTTTTATAATTAAAATTTAACAAGAACTAAATGAGGGGAAATATAAGCGAAAGTACATGATTTAACTAATTACTCTTATACTAATAACAAACGCAGAAATAGATACCACCCAGAAACTGGTGTTACAACTCACGAACAGTCTACGAATACTACAAGTAATGGTTTGAAAGAAAAATACATCTGTCTCAGAGAACGTAAAACAGAAATGAAGTAAAGATAGGAGGGGACGCCAGGGCCTGCGGACGCCTGCAGGACTACCTTGGGTCTCCTGAAGGCAGTGACAGCAACCAACCTCTCGATCAGTCACTAGCTCCGAAATCTGTACAGAAAGTGCAGAATGCAGTATCAGTACAACCGACCCCATGTACTGGTAAGTGCCGAGCCTAACTTTGACGAAGTAGTGACTAGGCTACGGCGGGGCATAACAACATATATAACCTGCAACAGTTTATACTAAAACATAAATGAAATATAGAATGAAATGTAACAGTAACTTGCATTAAATAAATACGAAACCCAGTCGTTCTACCAATACTCAGCTATAACCAATCCTTAAGGGAGTTTCAACACCACAATAATGAACCACAGTAGAATATGAATACATAAACAACAAATGATGCGGTGCGCATCCCGACCCCACCATATAATCAATAATAGTATAAGCATTCACCCTTATTACTCCTTGTTGCGGCGTGCAACCCGATCCCACCAGTCCACCCTTATTACTCCTTAATATATCACCCTTATTCCTCCTGTTGTGGAGTACAACCTGATCCCACATGTCCACCCTTATTACTCCTTGTTGCGGCGTGCAACCTGATCACACCATACAATTACATTCACCCTTATTCCTCCTGTTGCGCCGTGCAACCCGATCCCAATATATATTTCAACACCAATCACAAAATAGAGACAAGTGTTTCACAAGCTAACTCAAATCCTCCACAACACTTATACCTCAACCAACACAATGGAATATCACTACAATTATGAAACTTCACCAGTTAAAACTACACAACGAGACCAACCAAGGTGTACCATGAAGCACTAATAGACCAACATAAACCAACAGTAAGATATAATGGAACAGTGGAACAATTAACAACACCAATAGAGAAGCAACATTAAACAAGAAGCAATTAGACATGGAAGCATCAATAAGCAAGTAGCAAGTAAGGCAGGAGAGCAATATATAGGAAAATGGGGAAAGAAAACAGGCTAAACAAGTAATTTGGCGACACATAGGTGCTCGTCACTATACCTATACGCCACACACATGGTATTTCACAAAGCAAGCAAGTCGGGGATCCCTAATCCCTCAAGTCAAGGTTAGACCAAATACTTACCTCAAGCCAACGGGTAATTCACAGCTCAAATACCGCTTTACCTCTCGATTCCACCACCAATCCACTCGTATCTAGCCATAATTAACTTAATAACATCAATAAACGCTAAAGAAACCAATTCCAATGCATAAATATAGCTTTCCCAACATTTTTCCCAAAAAGTCAAAAATCGACCCCGGGTCCGTTGGTCAAAACTCAAAATTCGGACCAAAACCCGATTACCCATTCACCCCCGAGCCCGGATATACAATTGGTTTTGGAATCTGACCTCAAATTGAGGTCCAAATCCCCAAATTTCAAAATTTTTAAGTTCTACCCAAATATACCCAATTCCACCATGAAAAACCCTAGATTCTAGGATGAAATCTTGTAAAAAGATGAAATAGATTGAAAGAAATAAGTTAAGAATCATTTACCTATGATTTGGGGAAGAACTTGCTCTAGGAAAATCGCCTCTTGAAGTTTAGGTTTTGAAAAATGGGAGAATGAATCTAAAATCCCGTCTAAGTCCCTTTTTGCACAGTTGCAGATGTCGCATTTGCGACCAGAGCTTCGCAATTGCGGAGCTCGTAAATGCGAGACAGGCGTCGCAAATGCGAACCTGCCGCATTTCTGCTACTGTCGCAAATGCGAACATTTGGTCGCAATTGCGATGATCCCCCTTCCCTGACTACTTCGCATTTGCGAAGGTTGATTCGCATTTGCGAACTCTGCTGGCCCAGCCTCCTAATCGTATTTGCGATGAAAGGCTCGCAAAAATGGACCCTGCAGGGCTCACAATTGCGACGCCTGATCTCGCAATTGCGAGATCAGGGGCCTGCAACAGCTGAAGCATACCAGCAATTTTTTTCTTAAGTCCAAAACACTCCGTAGCCTATCCAAAACTCACCCGAGCTCCCGGGGCTCCAAACCAAACATGCACACAAGTCTTAAAACATTATACGAACTTGCTCATGCGATCAAATCGCCAAAATAATACCTAGAACTATGAATTCAACACCAAAACACATGAAATTCTCAAGATAGTTTCAACCTTTCTATTTTCTCAACCAAAGGTCCGAATCACGTCAAATCACTTCCGTTTCTCACCAAATTTTACAGATAAGGTTTAAATATTATAACGGACCTGTACCGGGCTTCGGAACCAAAATACGGGCCCGATACCAATAAGATCAATTTCATTTAAATCATTGTATTTTTAGACTTATCAATTTTTTAAAAAAATTCATTTCTCGGGCTATGGATCTTGGAATTCGATTTCGGGTATACGCCCAGGCCCATATTTTACTACGGACCCTGCGGGACCGTCGGAACATGGGTCCGGGTCCGTTTACCCAAAATGTTGACCGAAGTCAACTAAAATCATCTTTTTAAGCCAAAAATTATCTTTTCTTAAATTTTTAACACAAAAGCTTTCCGGATTCGCGTCCGGACTGCGCACGCAAATCGAGGAACGATAAATGAAGATTTTTTTTTGGCCTCAGAATACAAAAATGGATTCTAAAACAAAGGATGACCCTTTGGGTCATCACATGGATACATTAACGGATTGAAGTCTCAATTGCTACATCGAAAGTAGCTGAGTTCTAGTATCTTAATTGCTAACAATAGAGTTTGAAGGACTATTTTAGACTATATCCCAAACTTAAAAGACTATTTTGTCATATTTCCCATTTGCAGTTGTTCGGTTTTTTTCATGGAAAATGATCATAGTACTGAAATGGAAACATTTAAGTCACTTTAACAAAACAAGTAGTTATCAACACCATTTTACCAAATACATACATCAACCGTTTATTATCTATTTCTGCACATTTTCAAACACGTAACTGCTTCAATTATAAAGTCAGCTTTGACACGTTACATTAATCCAAATATGTAACTAAATTAACTCAAATAGTCGCCCACTTAATCTTTTAAACTACAAATAACCGGCTGGTGTACAATTCAAATTCATGTATTATATATGTATAACTTTTTATAATTAATGTATTTATATATATAGTAAACATTACATTTGCCCGGCTATTTGTGTAACATTTCCTTATTTATAAAATTATTTGGGATTTTTACCGTCAAAATAGTACGGGCTAGCCAGGTTTTGGACTGGTAACTGAAAAATAGCCACTGATTGCAAAGTCATTGAAAAACAATCACTATTTTGTTGCAACACGGAAAGTTCCAGCATAATATACTGGAGATTGGAGCACCTGTATATGAACTTCCAGCATAATATGCTAGACCAGTATATTATACTGAAAGTGCAGTATATTATATTGGAAGTCCAGTATATTATACTGAAACTCCAGTACATTATACTGGTCCGGTAGTATATTATACTAGAGTTCAAGTATATTATACTGGAACTCCAGCATATTATGCTAGAATATTTTTCGGATTTTGAACAGTATTTTCTTTCAGATTTATCTTTACATGAAAAGTGGAAATTACTTTTGAAAATGCGGCTATTTTTAATTACCACTTGTAAATCTAGATATTTTTGAATTTCGCCCATTTTTACCTATATGTACTACATTAGAAACTTATCTACCCTCATTGTTTGGGTTTTAACTTAATTACAAGTTGATATACAATTTACCAATCATACACAAATTAGTATTAATAAGTATCTCATTATATTAGAAATTGAATAGGGAATTCCCTCTCTCTCTCTCTCTCTCTCTCTCTCTCTCTCTCTCTCTCTCTCTCTCTCTCTCTCTCTCAGTATTTCTATATTAATATCTTCATGTGGATTAACTGAAGAAATGATACTAGTGTTAAGTGAAAATAGAGAGAAGATTAGTACCTAACAAAGTTTTTGCTTCAGATCCTATGAAAACGAGGAAGTAAATAAGAAAGAAATTAGCTCTGATAAAAAGAATCATTTGAGTTATCATTCTTTTAGCTTTTTGGAATCAATAAACTAAACAGTATTTATTAGAAGCGAGTAGATTGAATTGGAAACTATGTTAATCCATTAAAAACTGCATTGACAGCCATTAAAAAGCTTCAAAGTTTCAAATTCAAAAATGGAATTTTATGAAATTATTTTTTATTTGGATTGGGTGTTGTTGCAAATGATTGGGAATATCCGTTGGAGTTTATATCTCAAATTTGAGATAATTTTGTGAAGATTCGAGTTAGTTTTGGTTGAGATTTCATATTGAAACTCGAAAAGGAAGACATGAACAAATCGTATATATTATTGTAGAAACGGTATACAAAATATCTACCACTTACATAATTGTATATAAGTTGTATAGAAATTGTATGTAATTGTAGTTTAAAACATAGACAAAATCGGGTAAATAAATTTAAAATCTTGTATATATACAAAAAAGTCCCAAATTGTTTTCGACACCTAATGCTTTTCAGAACTCGAGACAACAACTACTTTTAATTGGCTAACAAAAAACACCTTTAGGCGATTTGAGATCCCTTCCTACATTCTGTGAGAAGAAAGGCTATAAACTCCAACCAAATTCTAAAACACTGCAAAGAATTTCACATTCACCTATCCCATTTTCACCCAACAAGAGGGGTGATAGGATAATATGACTCTGGGCCGAAAAGAACACCTTAAGATCACATAAGACTATATTGCAAGCAAAAGAACTCCATGATTTTTGTTGCTCTAGAAAGCTATTTAAAACTAAAAGCACTTGAAGTTGCACAATTGCAGTAGGAAATGTGATGCAAATAGACAAGGATATATATATATATATANTACAACACTATATTAAGATATATATATATATATATATATATATATATTAAATATTAAGTTAGAGCAAGCATCTCAGTGATGACCACAGTTAGGGATGTCAAATAGGCGGGTAGGGTCGATTTTGGGCGGGTCAAAGCAGGTTGAATCAATAATTAGGGGACCAAATGACCAAACAAAAAATTACTTGGGTTAAGATGGGATGGGTCAAGATAGGCTAAATTTTGGCTTAGAAATTTATTTGTGAATTTTTATCTTATTTTCGCTTAGAAAATATTAAAGTTTATAGAAAAAAAATATAAAATCTTATAAAAATAGAAAGAAAAACGATATTTTTAAACAACAGAATTTTTTTAGAAATTTGAATTAAGATACTCAAATCTTTATATTGGTGTAGACAATAAATTTGCGTCGAGAAAATAAAATCAAGATCGAAAAATATCGCAACAATCGTAGTATTTGACTTCGAATATTTGAGCGTTACAATCTCTATGAATCCTCTGATTCTTCTTTTCAATAGTAAATAAATTCAAGGGCCTTGGAGCTTGATCTTGAATCAATATTTGTTTCCATGAACGATGATCTTGTTCTTGAGCTTGAGCTTGATTGCTTGAACTTGACCTTGATTTGTTCTTCGTTCTTGAACTTGAACTTGATTTCTTCTTCGTTCTTGAACTTGAACTTGATTTCTTCTTCGTTCTTGAGCTTGAATTTGATTTCTTGAAATTGAAGCTTGAAACTTGTGGAGGAATTTGTAGCGTTTGATCCACGAGCTCTTTCTTGCTTCTTGTTATAACTTCTGGTGTCTTTTCTGAGTTATGAAGACCTCTATTTATAGTTGTGGAAAGGAAGAGTTGTGATAAGAATAAACTCTTTCCGACCAATCATACTGAAGTATGATATGACCGCATTTGATTGGCCAGAACATGTCACTTGCACACGTGGCGCAATTTCATTGGCCTTTTAGTGTGACTTGGCATGCCTTGTCATTTTGACACGTGGCATGGTCCTATTGGCTCTTCCGTTTGACTTGGCGCGCCACGTCATTTGACACGTGGCACCAAACTGGGCCTCTAGGAAGATGACATCTTGGGCCTAATGAATTGGGCTCATCACTTTAGCCCAATTAAACGGGCTAGCCCAATGGATTATGACTTATTTATTTAATCCATATATATTGGACTTATATAATTAATTCAATTATATTAGCCCATATATTTATTTGGACTAATATATCTTGAATTTAAAATATAATCCAAATTATTTTATGAATTTAAAATTTATATGCCTACAAATACCCCTACTTCAAGTATTGTCGGAGCATAAACTTATTAACGACAAAGCCTTGAAGTATCAGTGAAGCCCCAAACACAGGTGTCAAACTAGAGCTTCGAACGGGATAATTTCCACAACTTGCACTTTGCCTTCACAGTATCAATGATAATTCATATTTGAATAAAACAAAACTATAATGATTGAAGCTTGTAGTAGTCTCATTACATTCACGTAATTACTGTCCAAAACAAATTTGTTGGCAATTTATATTCTTTGCAAAGTAGTCTTCTTCGTTCTAATAAGATTCCGGGAGATAAACATGCGTACTCGATTTCCATGTTGGAAACGAATTTTTGTTGCCGCCTTTACTAGTCAAATTCTTCTTCGAAGACACAAGCAGTAGCCGAATCCGACACGAAAAACAATTGCAATATCTGTCAAATTTACTGTCCGATGCATTCCCATATGTGTATATATAGACGTATGTTTTTCCCCTCTAAACATCAATTTGTAGTATTTGCAAGCTCTATTGAGTCTAGTTTTGTGGACTCGAAAGCATTGACGTGAAGGTAACTTTTTTTCTTTTTTTTTCTTGTGCTTTCTTCTTTGTTGTCTTTTTTTCCTTTTTTGTAGGTCAAGCGAGAAAGATATGTTTTTGTTCAACAAGATGATCCACGCATGAAGAAGACAATCTTGGGGTGTGAGGGGATGAGTACTCATCCCTGCCCAAATATCAGAGGGATTACTTTCATGGCCCGACTATCGGTGAGGCCAACTTAAGGTGCAAAGGGACTCATATGTCCACCTTAAGATTGGAAGACTTATATGTCCACAGAATGTGGGTTGACTATCAGAGAGATTATTCTTAAAACGGCCACAGAATGTGGCTTGACTATCGGAGAGATTACTCTCAAAACGGCCACAGAATGTGGCTTGACTATGGAGAGATTACTCTCAAAACGGCAACAGAATGTGGCTTGACTATCGGAGAGATTACTCTCAAAACGGCCACAGAATGTGGCTTGACTATCGGAGAGATTACTCTCAAAACGGCCACAGAATGTGGCTTGACTATCGGAAAGATTACTCTCAATATGGCTCGACTATCGGCGAGGCCAACTTAAGGTGCAAAGGGACTTATATGTCCACCTTAAGATTGGAAAGTTATAGTTCCTTTCAAGGACAAACCCGCGAAGAGGCCAACTTAAGGTGCAAAGGGACTTATATGTCCACCTTAAGATTGGAAAGTTATAAAGCTTCAACTCGAAGACGACATCGACTTGAACACTTGGAAAACTTTAAAGATTTGGCGGACTTTGCAGACTTTAACTCGAAGATTCGGAGGGCTTAAACAATTCAACTTTAAGACCGACGAATTTGAAGACTGAAACTTGAAGACAGACGAACTTGAAGACTTCAACTTTGAGACTTGGAGGGCCTAAATATTTCAACTTGAAGCTCGACAAATTTGAAGACTTCAACTTGAAGACCGACGGACTTGAAGACCGACGGACTTGAAGACTTCAACTTTGAGACTTGGAGGCCTAAATATTTCAACTTGAAGATTAGCGAATTTGAAGACTTCAACTTGAAGACCGACGGACTTGAAGACTTCAACTTTGAGACTTGGAGGGCTTAAATATTTCAGCCTCTCTTTTGCTTTACATTGTTCGACTTTTATCTTAGTCGCATAATTTTTAGCTTTACGTGCTTGTAACAAATGATTCATATCTTGTCGTGGGAGAGTCCAAATAATGAACCGTTTGATGACTTCAATATCTAAAATATATCCAATATTCAGAATCGGAAAAAAAACTTCAGAATCGCGCCGGATAATAATTTGAAACCAACTTTAAATTTCACCATGTTGAAAATTTCAGATTTGCGCAGTCTCACCAAAAAAAAAAAATCATATTTTGGGGTAGAAATATCGAAATTGTAAACCGTTTGATTTCAAGAAAACGAGACTTCAAGATCTAGAACATATCCAAAATTCTCAATCAAACAACTTCTGAATCGTCCCAGATGATATTTTGAAATCAACTTTATATTGCACCACGCTGTCAATTCCAGATTTGCGCATTCTCACTAAAAAAATCATATCTTGGTGTAGGAACGTTGAAATTACGAACTGTTTGATTTCTTGAAAACTAGACTTCAATATCTAGAATATATCCAAAATTCTCAATCAAATAACTTCAGAATCGTCCCAGATAATATTTTGAAATCAACTTTAGGTTCCACCACGTTGAAAATTTCAGATTTGCGCGACTTCGCCAAAAGTTTTGTTTCTTGAAGTAGGAACGTCGAAATCATGAACCGTTTGATCTACTGGAAACTTAACTTCTAAATATATAACATATCCAAAATTCAAGATTTAATGCCTTACGGATACATTCAGATAATATTTCGAAGTCAATACTAAATTCTGATACACCGACAATTTCAGATTTGCGCGACTTCACCAAGTATTTTGTATCTTGATATGGAAGCCTCGAGATTGGAAGACGTCTTACTTGCCATAAATCTAAATTTAAGAGCCATATTCTCAAAAATATCTTAGGGTTCAAATCTCGCTGAATTTGAAACGTTGTGCGAAGCAATCATTCCCTTATACTTGTGTTTCCTTTTGACGCCTCGTTTCTCTTCCCCCTTTTTTTAGGCAGAGGGCGGACTTGGAGACCAACAAACTTGAAGGTTTGGCGCACCTGAAGACATAGAGAATCCCAGGACTTCAATGCAAATACTTGACATCCTTCTAAAATCGGCCCATTGAAGATATCAATTTAACAAGGAGGGTTGCCCCCTTTAAATTAAATGAGATCAAAGTTCAACAGGAGGATGACATTTTAGCTTGATCTTGCGTTTCTTCATACTTCATTCGAATAACAATTGGGGCAATATGTATCTTTTGAACTTATGCGACTGAACTTAGAATGAAACTCTAATCTGCCTACATACCCCGGTGAAGAGGATCAAGTCATACCGTAGTTCAGACTGGGTGATTTTTCTTTTCTTATGTCCTAACTTTTGCCTAGGCTGCCTCTTTCGAAGTTTTCAACCTAGCGGACTCTTATTTTTTTTTTGGGCCATACACAGTTTATACTCTTGCAGGCCAGGAGTCTAGCAACATGCAGTTTAGGCTCGTGCATCAAGGAGCGTGGCACTTCAAGGATAATACTTCTTCAAAAACTTGCCATTAATAGGGCCGATCCTCATACCATCTGCATCAACCAACTTGTAAGCCCCACTTGAGTAAGCTTCTTGTACGACATATGGTCCATCCCATTTTGAAGTGAACTTCCCTACAGGTTTATGGGAAGTAATTATGGGTCTTCGTACGGCAAGGACTTGATCTCCTACTTGAAAGGATCTCGGGCGAACTCTTTTATTGAAGGCGCGAGATAATCTAGCTTGATAACATTCAAGACTCTGTTGAGCTTCCGATCTCTTTTCATCAAGAGATTCCAACTCTGCTAACCGAAGTCGAGCATTTTCTTCATCAGTGATCCCTTCTTGAATAGCCAGTCGTAACAAAGGTATTTGACGCTCAAGTGGCAAGACGGCTTCGACTCCATAAACGAGTGAATAAGGAGTCGCCTGTGTTGGCGTGCGGTGAGTCGTCCTATATGCCCATAGAGCTTCTTCCATACGGTCATTCCAATATCGTTTGGATTTGGAGACGACTTTCTTTAACAAGTTGCATAGAGTCTTGTTGAATGCCTCAGCTAGACCATTGGCGGCAGCATTGTACATCGAAGAGTTACGTTGCTTGAAGCCAAAGAGATCACAAATCTTGTTCATCAACCTATTATCGAATGGCTTTCCATTATCCGTTATTATGTAACGAGGAATGCCAAACCGATAAATAATGTTTACTCCGATGAAACTTGCAACATTTTCCTTCTTTACTTCCTTAAGAGCAACAGCTTCAGCCCATTTTGAGAAGTAGTCAGTTGCAGCCAAGATGTATAGGTGCCCACCAGAGGACTTTGGCAGTGGTCCAACAACATCCAATCCCCAAGCGTCAAATGGCCAGGATGCAACAGTCGGGTGCAACACTTCAGGAGGTTGATGAATAAATTTCGCATGGAATTGACAAGCCTTGCATCTTAGAGCATAGTCCAAGCAATCTTTTACCATCGTTGGCCAATAGTATCCTATCATTTTTATATGGAAGTGGAGCTTTGGTCCAGAATGGTGTGACCCACATACCCCAGAATGCGCTTCTTGCAAAGCTTGGAGTGCTTCGTCTTCCCCTAAGCATCGCAAGAGTACTCCCTCGAATGATCTTCTGTATAGGGTGTCTTTGTAGTAAAGGAAGCGAGGTGCACGACGACGAATTTCAGTTTTTCTCTGCAGATTTTCTGGGAGTATCCCATAGCACAAATAGTCGATAATGGGTTGTCGCCATTCTTCTTTCTTGTCTTCAGAAATAGCGACAAGATGCTTGAGTTCATTTTCTTCACCTTCAGGCTCATTTGGCGGTGGACTATCCATTTTTGGCAGACAGTAACTTGCGCTTGGTCAGGCAGGGCTAATGATGAAGCTAGAGCAGCTAAAGCATCAGCCTTCTTATTTTCTTTCCTTGGCACATGCTGAATAGTCACATCACCGAGCCATCCCATCAACTTTTTAGCGTAATCATGATATGGGCGTAGTTCAGGATTCCTAACCTTGTAACTACCTAAAAGTTGATTGACCACTAACTAGGAGTCACCAAAGACTTGCAATTGCAATTACTTCATATCGACAGTCATTTCAAGCCCAAGTATTAGTTCTTGATACTCAGCAACGTTGTTAGAGCAGAGTTGCGTCAACGTAAAAGAGTAGGGCAGAACTTCACCTTGAGAAGTGAAAAATACTACACCAGCACCAGCTCCTCCGCAATGTGTAGCACCATCAAAGTACATCTTCCATAGAGGCTGAACTTCAATGACCATGGCGTCTTCATCAGATAGTTCGTCAGTTAGCTCCCAATCATCAGGTATATGGTGATCTGCCAAGAAGTTCGCTAACGCTTGTCCTTTTATAGCCTTTTGGGGGATGTACACGATTTCAAATTGTTGAAACTAGAGGTACCACCTTGCTAGTCGATCACTAAGGACAGGTTTTGACACACAAACTTGATAGGATTCGCTCTAGAAACCAAACGAACGACATAAGCTTGAAAGTAGTGCTTCAACTTTTGGATTGAGAAGACTAGCGCCAAACATAACTTTTCAATTGGACAAGCTCATTTGGTCATCATCATGCTCAAGTAGTAAAGGGAGTTTTCTTTTCCTTCACTATTTTCTTGGGCCAACAACGCTCCAACAGACCTTTCTTGTGCTGAAATGTATGGTATCAGCAGCTTTCCAAGTACAGGGGCTGCCAAAACCGGAGGCTTCATCAAGTAGGATTTAATGCTCTCAAAGGCATTGCTACATGCTTGGTCCCATTTGAAAGGGACACCTTTCTTCATAAGGTGACTGAATGGTTGGCACCTCCAAGCTAGGTTTCAGATGAATCTTCTAAGGTATGCTAGCTTTCCTTGCAGACTTTTCAATTCATGGATATCTCGAGGCTCATGCATTTTCAAGATTGCATCTATTTTGGCTTGATCAATCCCTCGATGTCGAACAATGAAACCAAGGAACTTTCCAGAAGTAACTCCAAAGGCACATTTCAACGGATTCATCCTAAGTTGGTACCTCCGGAGCAATTCAAATACCATCCTCAAGTCTTTCTTGTGGTCTCCTTTCTTTCTTGATTTTACCACCAAGTCGTCAACATAGCATTCGACATTCTTGTGGAGAAGATCGTCGATGATATTTTGCATAGCCCTTTGGTAAGTAGCACCAGCGTTCTTCAAGCCAAAAGGCATTACCTTGTAGCAATAAATACCCTTGGGGGTGCGGAATGCAGTAAGCTCTTCATCTTTTGGTGCCATGCGAATTTGGTTATAGCCCGACGAACCATCCATGAAAGACATTGCCTCATAACCAGTAGTAGCATCGATCATCAGCTCTGGAATAGGAAGCGGGAATTCATCTTTGGGACACGCATTATTGAGATCCCTGAAGTCAACGCATACTCGAATCTGGCCATTCTTCTTCCTTACAGGGACAATACTTGAAACCCATGTTGGGTATTTAACTTCCCGAATAAATCCAGCTTCAATGAGTTTGTTAACTTCAGTTTCAATCAGGGGAACCAAGTCCGGCCTAAAGCGCCTTTGAGCTTGTTTAACAGGGCGAGCACCATTTTTGACTGCAAGGTGATGGACTGCTACTTTCGGGTCCAAGCCAGGCATCTCTTTATAACTCCAAGCAAAGACATCCCTGAACTCTTTGAGTAACTCAATATAAGCGCTCTCCTCATCAGCTTCAAGTAAAGCACTTAGGTAGGTGGGTCTTGGTTCTTCATCGGTGCCAAGGTTGACTTCTTTTAAGGCATCAACTGTCGTCTTCACTCCTTCTTCAAGTTCAGGTGGAGCATCTTTCGCATCTTCATCTTCTTAAGGGTCACCATCATTGAAGGATATATGATAACACGGTGAAACATGCTCCAATTCCGCATTATCTTCCATTGAAGATGGAATGCCATTCTCGACTTATACAATAACATGATACGAAGAACCCACACTTTCTTCGTCTTCATCACATTCCTTAGTATAGACCACAGTATATGGCTTTACCTTCAGTACCTCTTTACATGAAACCACAAGTTTTGTTTGTCGCCTCATTCTAGAAGGAACCAAACTTTGGAAATCCTTGGAGATCTCCTGGATTTTGGGTGAAGCGAGTGTTCTTATGCTTTGAAAATTTCTCCGGAACTTGTTCCCCTTCTTTAGTGGACCCAATCTTTCAAACACGGAGGCCCTCACGGGTGATTTTCCAAGTCGATCAAAAACAGAAGGCTTATTAGAAGCGGCTGATTCATCTTCTTCAGTGATATAGTTGCTGCTCGCCCTCCTTATTGAGATGCGCACTGGTGACGGTTGCTTGTATCCTAGACCTTCACGTTGTTGCCTCGTTGCAGCTTCAGATGGGAGCTTCCCTAATTTTGACGGCTCATTGGGATTGTACCCATTTTTTGCAAATAGCTTGTAAGCATTAGGATCAAAACCTTCATCTGTTCGCTTTGTAGGGAGTGCCACATTCTGCAAACGATTTTGGGCTACAAACTCTGCAAGCGGCATTGAAGACGACTTTACTGCCTCAATTCGTTTGATCGGAAGAGTTAACTCTTTTAGCGTGTTAGCTTGGCGATTAGATGATTCACCTCCATCTTTCTTCCTTTTAGGGACATATTGGAGCGCCGGACTTACTTTCTTGCCATAAGACGTAATATTCCCTCCATAAGATTTATTCATATTGGGTTGTACCTCCTTACTAACAGCTTTGGCTTTACCAGTAGTCGCCTCTTCTCTTTTAGTTAAGGGCTTTTTATTCTTGCTTTTCATACCATCATCAGCTTTCAGCTCCTTCACAATGCGGTTCTTCAAGTAGAACTTTGCATCGGCGAAGTGTGACTCAGCCTCGGTGAATGGCTCATTATCAGCAACTATCGTTCTCGACTTTACCTTCATTGTATTTTAAACATTGATGGTAGGTAGATGGAACTACTTTATTCTCATGTATCCAAGGCCTCCCAAGCAGGACATTGTACAAAGTCTTTGCGTCGATCACATGCAGCCATGCACTTGATTGCATATCTTCAATAGTGATTCCCAGCATGATCGCGCCTATGGCTCTTTGCCCCCCTTAGTTGAATCCTTGGATCATCACACGACTTTCTGAGAGTTCGTTCATAGGAATACCAAGTTCTTTCACAGTATGGATTGGCAAAATGTTCACTGAGGATCCTCCATCAACCAAAATCCGGTTTACCCTTTCATCGCGCATATAGCCAACCAGGTACAATGGGCGGTTATGAGGAGTGTTACCTAGCAAAAGATCGTCATTTGTGAACGTGACCTTCTCCTCACAAGCATTAACTTCTTGAGGAGTTGACTCGATGGGCTTTTCCGAAGATGGTGCCAACGGTAGGTCATCACTCTTTTCTTCCCCTTTGTCAGCATGGCAACAAGAGGCATCAATGCCCTCATGGGAAATCTTCGTGCGGAACCAACTTGGTAAAAACTCCTCCAAGGTCACTGGATTTCGTGGCTTTTGAGGGTGGTGCATCTCCACTTTTGCTTTCTTCAAATGCCTAACTGGATTCTTTTTTATTGGTCTTTTTACCATCATCTTCCTTGTTGGTGGTTCCACTGATTCTTTTCGTGGGCTCCTTTTGTCGCGCCTACGACGAGTCACCAACGTCCAACCTTCATCATCATCAGGTTGGTTGACTTCAGCTTTGTCGCTCTCTAGTAATTCTTCGTCTTTACTTTCTTTAAAACCACATAATTCATCCGGACTGAATGAGCCAAAGGTGATAGAGACTTGGTTTGTGCTTGCTTTCTCATCTTCAAGCACGATCTTCTTTTCGCGAGCCAAGTCCATGACTTTATCCTTGAAGACAAAGCACTTCTCCAGAGGGTGGCTTACTAGTCGGTGATATTTGTAGTAATTTGGGTCATTTGTTTTCCTAGCTTCATTTGGCCGCTTCATCTCTGGAAGCTCAATGAGATTTAACTCAAGGAGTTCTTCAAAGATAGCTGGCACATCGAAATCTAGAAATGGGTACTCTTTCTCCTGCATCTCTTTTAGAGTCAACTTTCCATTTGGCTTGTCTTGAAAAGAAGTGGATTTCATACTCTGCGTCTTACTCACCTTCGTCGTGAACTTCATAGGTGACGTATTGACATTCATAGCTTCTTTGCTTTTAGACTTGGGTACGAACTTGCCCCACTTCCTGACTTCTTGCTTGTCATTCCCTTTACGAGGTTCGTAGATGGGCAGCCTTTCATTTCCAGCAGAGGCCATGCTCAATTCCATGTCACGGGCACGAGTTGCAAGTTCTTCAAACGTGCCAGGCTTGATACCTTGGAAGATGTAGCGCAATCCCCAATGCATGCCTTGGATGCACATCTCTATGCCTGAAGTTTCACTAAGCCTGTCTTTGCAGTTGAGGCTTGCATTCCTCTACCGATTGATAAAGTCGATAACTGGTTCCCCCTTTCGTTGACGAGTATTTGTAAGTTCTATCATACTCACAATACGTCTTGTGCTATAAAAGCGATTGAGGAATTCTTGCTCTAGTTGATCCCAACTATCGATTGATCCAGCCTCGAGGTCCGTGTACCAGTCAAAAGCATTTCCTTTTAGCAAGCGGACAAACTGCTTGATGAGGTAATCTCCATAAGTCCCAACATTGTTGCACATCTCCACGAAGTGCGCCACATGTTGCTTTGGGTTACCTTTACCATCAAACTGTTGAAACTTTGGAGGTTGATAGCCAGAAGGCATCTTCAACATATCGACCCTTGAAGTGTACGGCTTTGCATACGTAAGGGAGGATTTGGCAGCAACTTCATTTTGTTCTTAGTGGTACCTTCAATGAACTCCTTCAATTGATCGATTGGAATCATCCCTTCAGATGAGACAGGGATAGCCTTAGTGGATGATGCTTGTCTTGGGGGAGAGTCGCTCTCTAGAACCTCTGGGAGCTTGCCGGGTGCATGGGTGGATTCTTCTTCCATCAGAATTCCCACCCTGTCTGTTAGCTTGTCAATTCTGGCCTCTTGATTTTGC
Organism: Nicotiana attenuata; assembly: GCF_001879085.1. Lineage (NCBI taxonomy): Eukaryota > Viridiplantae > Streptophyta > Magnoliopsida > Solanales > Solanaceae > Nicotiana > Nicotiana attenuata. The sequence continues at coordinate 227,978 of NW_017670923.1, forward strand.
ATGCATTTGGTCAAGCCAGTGATTGCTTCTGTCAAGTTTGCCAACTGCTCCTCCATGGATGAAGTGTTTGTCACCATGGCTTGCATGATTGTCGTGGATGACGGAGAGTAGCATGGATTTTCACACAGATTGATCCTTGATCGGCTCACGCTATGTGGTGTAAGTGGGAGGATCCATCACTTGAAACATCATCATCTTCCTTCACAGCAGAGTGCTTGGAGCCGGAGAGGTCAACCAGAGCAAGAGTTTTCTTGATCTTTTCAGCAACATCGCTTCCTCCTTCAGATGCGTTTATGGCAGATCTTGCTCCTTTTGAGGATGAAGATCCGAAAACAGGGGTTGATGCGGACGACACTTGGGGTGCTTGTTGTCCTAAAAAGCTTGCTTTGCTCCTCGTAACTGGTCTGAAGCTTCCAAAGGTGACATCGAGGATGCTTTCCACATCAGCATAGAACCTGGAGTTAGCAGCCTTAGTGGAAGTTGAAACGGAGTTGATTTTCTTTGAAGCCATTTCAATGTTCTTGGTATTTGGTGAATGAAAAGTTGAGATGAGAGGTAGAGATTGTCCCACCGGGCGTGCCAGAATTTGTAGACAATAAATTTGGTTCGAGAAAATAAAATCAAGACCGAAAAATATTGCAGCAATCGTAGTATTTTATTTCGAATATTTGAGTGTACAATCTCTATGATTCCTCTGATTCTTCTTTTCAATAGTAAATAAATTCAAGGGCCTTTGAGCTTGATCTTGAATCTATGTTTGTTGCCACGAACGATGATCTTGTTCTTGAGCTTGAACTTGATCTTGATTCGTTCTTCGTTCTTGAGCTTGAACTTGATTTGTTGAACTTGAACTTGAACTTGATTGCTTGAAGTTTGAAACTTGGGGAGGAATTTGCGGTGTTTGATCCATGAGCTCTCTCTTGCTTCTTGTTATAACTTATAGTCTCTTTTCTGAGTTATGAAGACCCCTATTTATAGTTGTGGGAGGGAAGAGTTATGATAAGAACAAACTCTTTCCGACCAATCAAATTGAAGTGTGACATGGCCGCATTTGATTGGCCAGAACATGTCACTTGCACACGTGGCGCGATTTCATTGGCCTTTTAGTGTGACCTGGCATGCCTTGTCATTTTGACACGTGGCATGATCCTATTGGCTCTTCCATTTGACTTGGCGCGCCACGTCATTTGACACGTGACATCAAACTGGGCCTCTAGGAAGATGACATCTTGGGCTTAATAAAGTGGGCTCATCATTTTAGCCCAATTAAATGGGCTAGCCCAATGGATTAAGACTTATTTATTTAATCCATTTATATTGGACTTATATAATTAATTCAATTATATTAGCCCGTAGTATTTATTTGGACTAGTATGTCTTGAATTTTAAAATATAATCCAAATTATTTTATGGATTTAATTTTAATAAATTTTATATGCCTACAATATGTTCTAGCTGAAATTGAAAAGGAAGCAAAAGAACATGTGAAAGTGAAGTTAAGAAATTATAAAGATGGTTTTTATTAGTTAAATTGTTGACTGATAATTGAGAACTTCTATGAAGCAGTTTCTTTGATAATTGAGTTAGTTATACACCATCAACATAATCATCTTCAGTAACTTAAAATTTTATTTTATAATTAAATATAATTTTTAAATAAATCATGCTCATTGAGATAAGATACATACCCATCGCGCGTACCTTGACACTAGTTACTTATAAAAAAGGCAAACTCTACCTTTAAGGCCGAGTGAGATTATGTGCCTATAAACTATAGTAAAAACAAATAAAGAGAGTTTACTATGCAAACACGCTCTAAATTACCTTTCTTATTGCAAAGTGAGATTTTCGGGCTATTTAGGTACTTATTTAAACTTTAGTAAAAACAAATCAAATATAGAAGGTTATAAGATAAGCACGTGCGGATCTAGCACTATTAATATAGGTTCATTTGAACTCATAATCTTGTTGTTGCTATTGTATTAAAACGCAAAATCAGAAAACTGTTAGAAGAATAAAAGAAATTGGAAAAACAATAAATATTAAGAAATATTCCGAGTCCACAATTTGCTTGTGCGTCCTTAAAGAATTTTAACCCCCTCACACGTTGCCAAGGTAATGGATTAAATCCTGCCAGGATAAAACGGAATAAACCTTCCTGCAACAGTGGCAATACAAACTGCAGGATACCAACGAACTTAAAGAACGGAGCAAAATCACACTTACGAATTTGAGAGAGAGAGACTGCGAATTAGAATGCAGTATTTTCAGAAAGAAGGAAGTTCTGTAATGTTTTTGGTGTGTTAAAAACGAAGCTATGCCTCAGAATTTATAGGCAATTATTGGAAGAGGTGTGATGTTCTTTCTGGAAAAGGTGCCTTTTCAGAAGTTTACGCGGCCTGCCGCGGTCCTACCGCGGTTACGCCAGGACCGCGGCCAGACTATCCTTCTGAATCTTCAACAGTGATCTGGCATTTAATTAATTAAATAAATAATTAAATAAATTTTGTCCAAAAAATAATCTTATCGATCGATCATTTGACAAATCCAAATCCAAATCCAAATCCAAATCCAAAGCCAAATCCAAAGCCAAAGCCGAAGCCGAGCCGAGCGAGCGACGACGACGGCGCGAGGGTTCATTCTCTTCAATTCCTTTTAAGAGCTTTAAGAAGTGATTCTATATATAAGTACACAAATGTAGTTGTCCCTCACCAATGAGGGACAAAGTGCAAGTCAAAAGCTCACTTCATTCAAATTTTTATTTCCCTCCATTTTATTTTCCACCATTTCCAATTCACACTTTTATACTTTAAAGCCCAATGCTTAAAGTCTTTGAAGCTCAATACCTTTAAAGTCCAATAATCCCCCACATGAATGGGAATGGCTGTAACAAGAATGATCATAGATGAAAGCTGTGTGATTTGCAAGTAAGGATTAATCGCATCTGGATAAGTAGGTTTCCCTTTGAACTTTCCGTAGTGAACATATGTCGGATATACTCGGTCAATCGGTAGATTTGATATCTTTGAACCGTCGAACTTTAGTGTATACCTAGACAACCATATGTCACACAACCAACCCTTAACCGTCTTTTTGTTCTCATTGTTATGTTCGTTTCAGCCATGAACACCGCCTGGTTTCATAAGTGTGTAGAGAATTGGCCTTACAGAATTCTCATTGAAGCGGCTTCCACTTCACACTTACATAGGTGATTTCTAAACGTGTAATCTTTTAGATTGATATTATTTGATAAATGCCACATCAAACTTAGGTAATCATTAAAGAACGTGTAAAGTTCTATCCTTGTTACTGAACATTGTCTTCATCACGAGAAGGGACCAAAGATTTTACTTTGACAATATTGAACCGGTCAATCACAACTTTGTTTGAGCTCCTTGAACCTAGATCTCGGAACATCCAAAATTCTAGGTAAAGTTACCGCCATGTTGACTTGTCCTCGGCCATAGTCCCATTCCCTTAGATGATTTCTCAACTCCCTCTCTAGTTAAGCCTTTTGTATGCGGATCCGCCACATTATCCTTTGATCTTACATAATCAATAGTGATAATTCCACTAGAAAGTAGTTGTCTAACGGTGTTATGTCTTCGTCGTATATGACGAGACTTTCCGTTATACATAACGCTCCCTGCCCGTCCTATTGCAGCCTCACTATCGCAATGTATGCAAATAGGAGCCAAAGGTTTTNCAAATTGTAAGAAATTAGGGCTTGAGTTTGAAATTCTAAATTTGAGATTTGAGGGGCCATTTGTGGTCCGATTTGAGAGATTTTGGTATGTATAGACTCGTGGAGAGATGAGGAATCCGGTGAAGTTAATTTTCTGATTTTTTGAGAAGTGGGCCCGGGGCTCGGGTTTTGCAAATTTCGTGATTATCGATATTTTCGAGTCTTTTTGATTGGGTTATGTTCCCTTAGCCTATTGTGACGTATTCGTTGTAGTTTTGGTCAGATTCGACGCACGAGGAGGTTAATTCGAAAGGCAAGGGCATAGCAAGCTAGGACTTTGGCCAGCTTGAGGTTAGTAAGAAATGTAAATGCTGTGTTGAGGGTTTGAAACCTCGAATTTGCACATCGTAGTGCTATGTGAGGTGACTTGCACACCGGATAACGGGCGTGGGGTAGAGCACCGTCGGGGATTTGTGACTTGGTCCGTCCCGCTTAATGAAATTACTACCTAATTGATTGTAGTTTTGTGATATCCTTATGAAAATGGATTAATTGTCATAATTGGGCTTCGTGCCAACTACTTGAATCCTTCAGGGATTATTTTTACTGGTTTCTTACCATATTTCTAGATATTGAACTCAGTCCTGGTATTTAACACTGTTTTTGTGAACTCTGCCATTTTCCTAAAAGTAGAAACTAAAGTAATATTTTAAATGAAGTTTGGGCTGAATATTTTTATATTATTGTGCCGAAAGGCTTATGTGATTTTGGACTGAGTATGGGATCGGACTGCACGCCGCAGTGGTATGATATTGATATTGATATGAGGCCGAGGGCCTATTTGATGCCACGATATGGCTTATTATTGCGCTTGGGCCGTAAGGGGCCCCTCCCGGAGTCTGCACACCCCCAGTGAGCGCCGTCGACGTTAAATAAATGGAGCGGGCTGCATACCGCAGCGGGGTACTGGAGGTACCGGTTTATGTGTTGCATTGCATATTTAATTGTCATTTATTCTTATTCTGGTGTGACTTTATTATAATTATTTTCAATGTTTACTGTATTATGCTATTGGCTCACGTTGTTGTATTTATAGCTTTGCTTTGTGTTTATTTAGGATTTCTTATCCTCAGACTTTATTTATATTTATTACTTTCTGAGTTGGAAGTACTAACAATACTCCCTGCACCTTGTGTGCAGATTCAGGTGTACCCACTGAGGCTGAGTGAGATCTTTCTCTGCCTAGCATCACATTCGGGAGATTTAAGGTAGCTGCAAAATGGCGTTCGCAGTCCTGATCTTCCTTCTATTTTATTTATCTGTTTTCCACATTTCTAGAGAAACATTATGTAGTAGGTTAATACTCATGCATTAGAGGCTCAGACTTGTGACACCAGATCTGTGGGCTATTTAGTATTTTATTTTGGGGTTTTTCGGATGTTAGAAATTATTTCAGAGATTCCGCATTTAAATTGTTATTTTTACTTGTGAATATTTATTTACCCATCTAGGTTATTTGGTTAAGGTTGTGTAAATGGTCGGGCTTGCCTAGCAGTGTGTTGGGCGCCATCACGACCGGGGTTTGGGTCGTGACAATTTCATACTCTGCTTCTTGCTCACCTTCGTCGTGAACTTCATAGGTGACATATTGACATTCATAGCTTCTTTGCTTTCAGACTTGGGTGCGAACTTGCCCCACTTCCTGACTTCTTGCTTGTCATTTGCTTTGCGAGGTTCGTAGATGGGCAGCCTTTCATTTCCAGCGGAGGCCATGCTCAATTCCATGTCATGGGCACGAGTTGCAAGTTCTTCAAATGTGCTAGGCTTGATACCTTGCAAGATGTAGCGCAATCCCCAATGCATGCCTTGGATTCACATCTCTATGCCTGAAGCTTCACTAAGCCTGTCTTTGCAGTTGAGGCTTGCATTCCTCCAACGATTGATATAGTCGATAACTGGTTCCCCCTTTCGTTGACGAGTATTTGTAAGCTCTAGCATACTCACCATGCGTCTTGTGCTATAAAAGTGATTGAGGAATTCTTGCTCTAGTTGATCCCAGCTGTCGATAGATCCAGCCTCGAGGTCCGTGTACCAGTCAAAAGCATTTCCTTTTAGCGAGCGGACAAACTGCTTGATGAGACTCCATAAGTCCCAGCACTGTTGCACGTCTCCACGAAGTGCGCAACATCTTGCTTCGGGTTACCTTTACCATCAAACTGTTGAAACTTCGGAGGTTGATAGCCAGCAGGCATCTTCAACATATCGACCCTTGCAGTGTACGACTTTGCATATGTAAGGGAGGATTTGGCAGCAACTTCATATTTGTTCTTAATGGTTCCTTCGATGAACTCCTTCAGTTGATCGATTGGAATCATCCCCTCAGATGAGACAGAGATAGCCTTAGTGGATGCTGCTTGTCTTGGAGGAGAGTCACTCTCTAGAACTTCTGGGAGCTTGCCGGGTGCATGGGTAGATTCTTCTTCCATCAAGATTCCCACCCTGTCTGTTAGCTTGTCAATTCTAGCCTCTTGATTTTGCATGCATTTGGTCAAGCCATCGATTGCTTCCGTCAAGTTTGCCAACTGCTCCTCCATGGATAAAGTGTTTGTCACCATGGCTTGCATGATTGTCATGGATGACGGAGAGTAGCATGGATTTTCACACAGATTGATCCTTGATTGGCTCACGCTATGTGGTGTAAGTGGGGAGGATCCATCACTTGAAACATCATCATCTTCCTTCACAGCAGAGTGCTTGGAGCCGGAGAGGTCAAGCAGAGCAAGAGTTTTCTTGATCTTTTCAGCAACATCGCTTCCTCCTTCAGATGCGTTTGTGGCAGATCTTGCTCCTTTTGAGGATGAAGATCCGAAAACATATGAATTTCTAAGCTTTCTTCCCAAAATTCCAAAAATCGACCCCGGGCCCGCTTGGTCAAAACACGAGGTTTGAACTAATTCCGTGTTACCCATTCCCCCACGAGCCCGGATATACAATTTGTTTTCAAATTCGACCCCAAAACGAGGTCTAAATCAAAGAAAATCGAAAAGCCCTAACTCTACCCTTTTCCCCCAATTTCAACCCTAGATTACATGATTTGAGCTTAGGAATTTGATAGATGATGAAGGAAATTGAAGGAAACAAGTTAAACAATACTTACCCAAGAAGCTTTGGTGAAGAAGTGCTCAAAAATTCGCTCAAGAGCTGTGGAGAAGAAGAACTCGTGTGAAATATGGACTAAATCCCGTCACTGTTCTGTTTTGGGGTATTTATAATCACTGGGCAAAAATGCCCTTCGCGTTCGCGGGAAGGGGGCCGCGTTCGCGAAGGGTAGATGGGTCAAGGCATCGCGAACGTGAGATGCTAGCCGCGATCGCGTAGGAGAATGGGCTGGGGGTCCAAGACTTTGTTATACGCGAACGCGTGAAGGACCACGCGAACGCGATTACGGAAATGGCAACGCTACGCGTTCGTGAACTGTGGAATGCGAACGCGAAGAAGGAATTACTGGGGCCCTGAATTTGGCTTACGCGTTCGCGAGGTTCAAGACGCAAATGCGAAGGAGGAAGACACAGAGCTACGCGAACGCGAGGGGAAGAGTGCGAACGCGAAGAAGGAAATCCCTGTGCACAAACACCAGATTTTCTGCAACTTTTTACTAAGTTCAAAACACCCCGAACCACCTCCGAATCACTCCCGAGCCCTCGGGGCTCCTAACCCAACACACACACTAACTAAACAACCTCATACGAACTTAACCGTGCGATCAAATCGCCAAAATAACATCATAAACGAGGAATCAAACCTCAAAATCATCACTTTTTCTTCAAACTTCATAAACTTTTATTTTTTGACCAAATTTCACAGGAAGCGCTTAAACCACATATAAGACCTGTACCGGGCGCCGGAACCAAAATACGGGCCCGATACCAACGCGTTCTAATCCATTTTCATTTCAAATTTCCATATAAATTTCGAAAAAATAATTTCTTTTAAAAATTCATTTCTCGGGGTCGGGACCTCAGATTTCGATTCCGGGCATACGCCCGAGTCCCATATTTTTTTACGGACCCTCCAGGACCGTCAAATCACGGGTCCGGGTCCGTTTACCCAAAATATTGACCAAAGTCAACTTTAATCATATTAATATCAAAATTCATAAAATTTTACACATAATTCATATTTAAGCTTTCCGGCTACGCGCCCGGACTGCGCACGCAAATCAAGGCAAGTAAAAATGAGATTTTCAAGGCCTCGGAAGCACGGAATGAGAGAGAAAACAGGTAAGGGTCATCACAGGGCGCTATGGAGGGCGCCTGGCGCCGGTGACGTGAATTTTATCCTATTTCGCCCGGGACAAGGTTATTTCGGCCCTAGACCTATCCAACACGTATAAAAGCAAGACTAAACCTATTTTTGAAAGAGAAGACGCCACTTTGGAGTAAAGATACACACGGGATCGTGAGGAAGCGGAGAATCCTCAGCTTTCTTCATCTTTTTCTAGTATTTCCAATTGATTCAACACTTATGCAATTGTTTGATTACATCATGAGTGGCTAAACACCCATTGTTCTGGGGTTGTGATTTAGCCATGAATATTATTGTTTGATATTAACTTAACCTTGATTATAATTCACCAACATATGATTGTTTCTTCAATTCTGTGTTTAATTGCTTAATTGTCTGGCCAGCAGTTAGGTTCTATTTACTATCTATGCTATGCTTGGGAAAGCCGTGTTTAGATTGAGAAGAATTGAAGAGAGCATGATCTTAACCCTTAGGGGGAGCGGATTTATGGTTAGGATAGGAATATACCTAGTCACCGTGCTTAATTAAATATCGTGATCTTAATGCGTTCTTAATAGATTGATTTCATAGGAATATAGGCGTTAATCTATTGAGAATAGGTGAGTAGTACTTCGGGAGAAGGCTATGAGAGCATTTATCGATTAATTAGCAACCATGAGTGATTTATATGAAGGGAAGAGTTAACTAGAACACAATACGAATGGTGAATCGATCACAACCCTGGAATATTTGTCTTTACTGAATACACAACAATCAACTCGTTACTTGATAATTTAGTTAGTATTTAGAATCGTAGTATAATATAATCATATTATTGAACTTTGATTTTAGCTGGATTGAATAACAATTTTGTTGATTTAGTGAGTAGTTTACACAAGTCTCTATGGTTTCGACACTCAACTTATCATTATATTACTTGTCGATCACATATACTTGCGTGTGCGTTTGGGAGCAACAAGTTTTTGGCGCCGTTGCCGGGGACTTGAATATTAACTACTCTCTAGTTTTTGCTTTAATTGTTTATTTCGTCTAGTCTAACGTTATTTGATTGTTGCTCTAATCTCAGAAACTTTGATTAAATGCGTAGGGTCAGAAGCCAGGACAGACTCAACGGCTTTGACCCCGAACCTGAGAAAACATTTCACAGGAGGTTGAGGGAAGCAAGGGATACAAACAATATTCAAGCACTTACTCAATTTCCTGTGAACATGGCAGAGGAGCAACATATGGCTGTTCAGGATGTAGCAATGCCCAATATTGCTAATGTTACCTCCAGCATAGTGAAGCCCAGGATCACTGGGCACTTTGAGCTGAAACAGAGCATGATCCAGCTACTTCATGCAAACGGGCAGTTTATGGGTCTTCCGCATGAGGATCCACAACAGCATATTCTGAACTTCTTGGAGATTAGTGACACTTATATCACTAACGGGGTCACTCTAGATTATGTGAGGCTCACACTTTTTCCATTCTCTTTGTTGGGCGAAGCTAAGCGATGGCTAAAGGAAGAACCAGCTAATTCCATTACATCATGGAATGATTTCGCAAGAAAATTTCTGGCAAGGTTCTTCCCTTCAGGAAAAACTGCAAAGATCAGAAGTGAGATAGTTGCTTTCAAACAAAAAGCAGGAGAATCTTTATACTCAGCTTGGGAAAGGTTCAAGGGGCTGCTTAGAGACTGTCCTCATCACAATCAGACGAATGAAGTGCTAGTTCACACTTTCATAGAAGGGCTCCATCCCCAAACAAAAATTGTAGTAGATGCTGCAGCTGGAGGTCAAGTATTGGAGAAAAGCTTTGATGAAATTTATGCACTATTGAACAAATTCTCCAAAAGCAATCCGGATTGGCAAGGAGAGATGGGTAGGAATATGGTACAAAAATCACCAGGGGTTCTCGAATTAGATGTTGTCTCAGCATTGTCAGCACAGGTCTCTACGCTGACCAACCAAGTCAATCAGATGACCATGATCATTAACAAGCAACAAGCCCAGCCAGTACAACAAGTTCAAATATTTTGTGAAGTATGTGGAGAGGGTCACATGAGCAATCTATGCCCAGCAAATCCAGAGTCTGTATATTTTGTGGGTAATGCAAATCGAGGCCAAACAAATCAGTATGAGGACACTTACAACCCCAACTGGAGGAATCACCCAAACTTCTCCTGGTGGAAATCAAGGCAATCAGAATCAATACCGGCCTCAAGCACCTCAACAACAATCCAGACCACCTCAGGATGAACAACAAGCTAGCCTTGAGGAGATGATGAAGAAATTGATGGCCGACCAGCAAGCCCTCAATCAGAAATTAATAGCAGATCAGCAAGCCTTCAATCAGAAATTAATAGCAGATCAACAAACTTTCAATCAGAAAATAATGGCTGATCAGCAGGCTCAAGCCACAGCACTGAGAAATTTGGAGCACCACGTGGGCTAACTTGCCATAGCCCAAAATACCAGACCAGCAGGGGCTCTTCCTAGTGATACTGAGCCCAATCCTAAAGCTCAAGTCAATGCGGTTACCTTGAGAAATGGAAGAGCATTAGAAGAAGTTCCAAAGAAAAAGAAGAATACAGCTCATCCTGAAGGAGAATTAGTTCCCAAGCCAGTTGAGGGGAATGAGAAAGATGATAAAGGACCCGAGCCGGTAATTGAGACTAGACCACCACCTCCGTTTCCACAAAGACTACAGAAGCAAAAAGATGATGCTAAGTACAAGAAATTCCTAGATATTTTGAGCCAAGTGAGAGTGAATTTGCCTTTGGTGGAAATTTTGCAGGAAGTGATTAAGTATGCAAGGTATCTCAAAGTTATTGTGGCAAACAAACGAAGACATGCAGAGTTCGAAACAGTTGCAGCTTACTGAAGAGTGCAGTGCCAGAGTTCAGAGTAAACTTCCTCCTAAGTTGAAGGATCCTGGGAGTTTCACAATTCCTTTGTCTCTTGGAAAACAAGAAGTTGGTAGAGCCCTGTGTGATTTAGGGGCTAGTATAAATTTGATGCCATACTCTTTGTTCAAGCAACTTGGATTGGGGGCGCTCAGACCTACTACAATCACTTTACAGTTAGCAGATAGGTCACTAGTCATGCCAGAAGGAATTATTGAGGATGTGTTAGTTCGAGTGGGAAAGTTTATTCTTCGTGCTGATTTTATTGTTCTTGATTACGAGGCAAGTGAGGAAGTGCCCATTATTTTGGGGCGACCATTCTTGGATACTGGTGGAGCAATTATTGATGTGAGGGCAGGGAAGTTAAAAATGAGAGTTGACGATGAGGAGGTCACTTTTAATGTGTACAAGGCACTTAAGCTCCCTAAGCATTATGAGGACTTGTGCATGATTACTGTGGTAGAATCGAAGGGGATAGAGCAGAGTCCTTATGTGAAGTGTAGTGATCCAGATGGGACAACTGAGTTAGAGGAGGTAGTGTTGCAAGCTGAGTGTGTAAAGACGATTGCGAAAAGAGCCAGAGATGAAAGAGGAGACCTTCCGAGAGTGTGCAAAAGGCTAGGCTTTATGGGAGAAAGAAGAAGAGAAAGCGCCCAGCCTGAGCAGAGTAGCAGAGTCGTGCCACGACTATAAATAAGGCGCTTGTTGGGAGGCAACCCAACATGTACATTTTTTAGCTATTGATTAATTATTTTTAGTGTCAAGTTTTGTGTTGTTTTTGTTTTGCAGAGTAGGGGAAGTCTGAGTACCCAAAGTTGAAGCTGAGGAGCATGTTTGAGCTTAAGTGTGGGGTCGTACCGACCCTTAATATTGAGGATCATGTCCGAGCTAGGCCCGAGAGGGTCTCAGGGAGTATTTCTCACCATTGTTTTAATATTTCTCTATGATCATGCATCGAGGACTATGCATAATATAAGTGTGGGGTGGGGAAACTACTTTCTGAAGTGTAATTGTATAAAACTAAATTATTATTTTTTTTAAATTGGTTTTTCTTTTAGAACTCGTAGTAGACATAGTCTAGGTTTTAAAATAAAAAAATAAAATAAAAAAAAACGAAAATTAAAAAAAAAATTTAGAAAAAGTTCGGACTTTTCCCGACGATGGATCTTTTGGACAATTTTCTTGAGGGATAAAAGTCCGATTTAAAAACACCAAAAATATTTTTGTTTTCTTTTATATTTTTTTCTTTTTTATTTTTTTTAGAATAGCTAGGTAGTATTCCTTGGTTTTTCTTTAGGCACCGGTTCTTTTCCAAGGATGTAGCTCGAACCGGGCATTTTAATTTCTTTTCAGGAGTAGTTTAGGAAGAAACTGAGCCGTTCTGAGATACTCATTGACATGATTGATGCTGGCACATTAGGCTATGACATACATTCTGTTTTCCCGTGTATTTGGTTTGAATTGTGAAGCCTAAGTAAAGTAAATAGCCTTTTTTGTGACGCCTTTTATCAGTTGCTTGACTCGTATACCACATAGTGCAATATTGCTTAAAATTCTCATTTCATTGTGCTTGCTTGACTTAAGAGTTGAATAGAACCGTCTTGATTGAGTCAGTGCAACGTGTGTGTGAGGAATTGTGATTTTCTATGCTATCATGTGTAGTCTAGAACTTGCCCCGTGTGTTAATTGAAGCGAAATTGTAAGTTGTGCTAATCTAGGAGATGACGTAGGCATTTTCTTGCTATATCATGGATGTGCTTGTCACATAAAAAAATAAAATGTTCCGTTGCTAGCCCCTTTGAGCCTATGGACCTTTTCTTTGGCACCCACATTACAAGTCATACCCCTATTTTGTTCTTAGTTTGATATTGATTGAACCTTTACCTCCTGAGGCACTTAGGCGCTAAAAGAAGTAAGGTTAGAGATTGGGGAGTAGCTTTTGAGTGGAACCATGGAAGGGTCCGTTGGTGCACTAAAGTTGAAATTAAATGTCACTAGCCGATGAACTTTATTATATGGAGTGTGTGAAAAAGGAAAAAGAAAAAAAGAAAAAAAATTGATAGTGAAAGTATGTGGAAAATAAACACCTCCAATTCTTATTGAGTTGTGCTAGTGGAATTATAAAAGTGCTTAATTGAAAAGAGGGCCATGTTGTATATGGCAAGTAAATTGGTTGAGAAGAATATGTGCTTAAATTGTGAATGTAGTGTATTAAAGTGCTTAGGAGGGTTAGCCACTATTTCTAAATATATCCTACCCGTCCCTTAGCCTACATTACAACCTTAAAAGTCCTAATTGATCCTAGATATGGCTAGCTTAAATTAGTAGAGATATACACTACGGGCAAGCTTATGGTACGACCACGGGATGCATATGAACTCTTTGTGAGAGTGAGCGAATTTTGTTCAACTGTGTGATGTCCTTAATTTATATTCAAAAGCACATTTGAATATGTGGACTAGCATATTTTCACTCTTTTGTTTGTGTTGAGGGCACATGATCTCATGAACGATTGGTAATGTTGTAAACTTTCTTATTGGGTAAGTGCATGAGTTGAGGGTGCTTAGTGGTTGCAAGTCGGCTTTTGAGGTTGGGTGGTGACAAATAGGTTGTTGGAATTGATTTATTTGAAATGTTATACTTGGGCATGCTTAAACGGGAAGAATGTGAATTTTTGTGTGTTCATGCTTGTGTGCCGGTATTGATCATAGTCAAGGGTATAGTGTGTGGTTAAAAGTTAAAGTGCTCCTCTATGATTGAACTTTGTACGTAGTTGGGGGTTTATTAGATAGTCCCATTGCTCGAGGACGAGCAAGAGTCTAAGTGTGGGGTGTTGATGTTTAGCTTAAAGCATATATATTTCTATGTATATCGCCTCATATTTTACTTTTGTTTCGTGAATTTGGGATGTTAAATGTGTTGATTTATGTTAATTTGAAGTGTTTTTATGTGTAGGAATGATTCGGGAGCAATTGGGGGCAAAACGTGCAAGATTTGAAGCTAAAACGAACAAAATCGGAAAAGAAAGCCAGTTGGGCGCCACAGGCAGCGCCTGGCGCCACCTGTGGCGCCAAAAACAGTATGCACAAATTGGGGGCGCTATGGAGGGCGCCTCGCGACGGGCTGGGCGCCGGTGACGTGAATTTTATCCTATTTCGCCCGGGACAAGGTTATTTCGGCCCTAGACCTATCCAACACGTATAAAAGCAAGACTAAACCTATTTTTGAAAGAGGAGATGCCACTTTGGAGTAAAGATACACACGGGATTGTGAGGAAGCGGAGAATTCTCAGTTTTCTTCATCTTTTTCTAGTATTTCCAATTGATTCAACACTTATGCAATTGTTTGATTACATCATGAGTGGCTAAACACCCATTGTTCTGGGGTTGTGATTTAGCCATGAATATTGTTGTTTGATATTAACTTAACCTTGATTATAATTCACCAACATATGGTTGTTTCTTCAATTCTGTGTTTAATTGCTTAATTGTCTGGCCAGCAGTTAGGTTCTATTTACTATCTATGCTATGCTTGGGAAAGCCGTGTTTAGATTAGAGAAGAATTGAAGAGAGCATGATCTTAACCCTTAGGGGGAGCGGATTTGTGGTTAGGATAGGAATATACCTAGTCACCGTGCTTAATTAAATATCGTGATCTTAATGCGTTCTTAATAGATTAATTTCATAGGAATATAGGCGTTAATCTATTGAGAANCGATTAACAAATAACACCAGGGTATCAGGTAAGCAGTGCAAGAAGTAGCATAGAAGCCAATGAAATGCGAGTGCTGGAATGTCATGACAAATAATACAAATAGGAACAAATGCATGAGTGCAACGCAATGCATGTGACGGTACACACCGGTACCCACTGCGGCGTGCAGCCCGAGCCATCCATATATTTAACGTCGACGACGCTCACTGGGGGTGTGTACAGACTCCGGAGGGGCTCCTACAGCCCAAGCGCAAATAATCAAGCCACCTCGTGGCACCAACCAGGCCCTCGGCCTCAATATCAATACAATACCGCTGCGGCGCGCAGCCCGAGCCATCCATATATCCAGAAATCACTATAACACTGCTGCGGCGCGCAGCCCGATCCATGCTCAGTCCAGAAATGCACATAAGCCACTTGGGCAATATCAAAATAATGGTTCTCAGCTCAAAACGTCAATAAAATATTGTTTAAATTTTCAAATCTTAGAAAAATGGTTGAGTTTGCAAAACAGTATTAAAACCCTGGACCGAGATCAAATAATATGCAAAGTAATGCGAAAATAGTGATATCAATCCCTGAAGGATTCACATAGTTGGCACGAAGCCCAAACATGGCAATCAGCCCAAATTATGATGATAACAAGTAGTTTCAGTCAAATACGTAGTAATTTCATCAATCGGGACGGACCAAGTCACAATCCCCAACGGTGCTCTACCCCACGCTCGCTATCCGGCGTGCAAGTCACCTCAATACAGCACTGTGATATGCAAATCCGGGGTTTCAAACCCTCAGACTATCATTTACAATCATTACTCACCTCGAACCGGTGAAATCTCTAGCTCGCGCCGCCTTTGCCCCTCAAATCGGCCTCCACGCGCGTCGAATCTATCCAAAATCAGAGCGAATACATCACAATATGCTAAGGGAACAATACCCAATCGAAAACAATCGAAAATTAGCAAAAATCTCGAAACTAGCAAAATTCGAGCCCCGGGCCCGCTTCTCAAAAATTATAAAATTCACATCAATGGATTCCTCATCTCGTCACAAGTTCATACATACCAAGAACTCCCAAATCCAACCTCAAATGGCCCTTCAAATTCCAATTTAAAAATCCCAAAACTCAAGCCCTAATTCTTCCACTTTTGGCTTAATTCCATGAATTTCTAGGTGGATTTCACAATAAAAACGAGTTTTAAGTTCAAAAATCTTACCTCCAATCGATTCTCCTTGATTCCCTCTTCAATTTCCTTCAAAAAGCTCCCAAAAAGATCAACAATGGAGTAAATGATCCCCAAAATCGCGGATGAAATGATATAAAACATTCTGCCCAGGCCACTGACTAACCCTATGCGATCGCAGCCCTTGCTATTGCGATCGCATAGCACAAATTTTCCAGCCCTCAAAAAAATACCCTATGCGATCGCAACACATGCTCTGCGATCGCAATGCATCAACATCCAACACTGTGCGATCACAACCAGCTATACGCGATCGCATTGAACAAATTCAACACCCCTTCAAATCCTTCTATGCGATCGCATGACTCCCTCTGCGATCGCATAGAACAAAAGTTCTCTACAAATTTTTTGCTATCTTTTAAGGCATAAAGTGGTCCGATTGACCATCCGAAACTCACCCGAGGCCCTCGGGACCTCAACCAAACATGCCAACATATCCCATAACATCATTCAAACTTGTTCCAATCATCAAAACACCTCAAAAAACATCAAATTACTCGAAACTCATCGAATTCAAGCCTAAGTTTCTCAAAACCTCCGAAATGCACTTTTGATCAAAAACCCAATCAAACGACGTCCGAATGACCTGAAATTTTGCACACACATCACAAATCATATAACGAAGCTACATCAACTCTCGGAATTCCATTTCGACCCTCGGATAAAAATCTCACCCAACAACCGAAATTCGCCAAAATACTAACTTCGCCAATTCAAGCCTAATTCTACACAGGACCTCCAAAATCAATTCCGATCACACTCCCAAGTCACAAATCATCCCCGAAGCTAACCGAATCACCGGAAATCACATCCGAGCCCTCTAACTCAATAGTCAACATTCGGTTGACTTTTCCAACTTAAGCCTTCCTTAAAGAGACTAAGTGTCTCATTTCTTATCAGAACCAATCCAAATCAATTCTAACACATCACATACCGATAACGAAACATGAAGAATCATAAAATGGGGAAAACGGAGTGGTAACACATGAGACGACGGGTCGGGTCGTCACATCCTCCCCAACTTAAACCAATGCTCGTCCTCGAGCGTATCCAGAGTTGTCCTAGAAGCCAACCAGTAGCTGAATAACCTTACCAAGCATATACCCGGGGTGATCCCACATCACCCTATCTCGCGTAGGTCCGATAACACAACATAGCTGAAATCTCACAGCCTATCTAGACCATAAACCGTAGAACCACATTGCACTTTCCGAAATCATACACAAGATCAGAACCTCACGTCTATATTCAGAATAAACCCGAACCAGCTGTAATAACCCATACCTGCAACCTCAGGTGAAACCATCCGATATACCACATAATCCAAACACTCGAAACGATAGCCTCTATTCACAGCAGTTGCCCACAATAACCAAATACCGATAGAAAACCTCTTATTAGCTAAAGTCTTATTCCAACACTTTCATATACTGCCAACGATAAATAAAACACGCGATAAACCATAACCATTTCTCAGATCAACCATTCATGAAGCCACTTCCCTTTTGACTAATACCACAACAGATTTTCCGGGCCGAACCTCGATATTATCCTTCTAACAAGCTGAGATCAAATCTGTTCGTATTCATTAATGACTCCAACGACCACCTCGAATCCAACACTCCACTCTGGTGATATGACACCTCAATACAGGCCTAAGCCACACCTTGCATAATACACGCACCAATAAGAAACGGTCTGAACATACTCAAATCATGACAAATGACTCAAACGAAAGAGCTGTAACTCAAGTTCATCAGTACCATCACCACACAAGGCTGAGACCCCGTCTCACATCATAGAAATAGAACACCTGAATCTACCTCGAAAGGTCATAACTCCACGTAGCCTCGCTACAATGCGCGATCCTATCCAAACACTGTTACACATAAAGCACCTCAAGTCACTATGATAAAAAATCGACAGCCACACACATTTTGATGTCTGAAACCAAGGCAATTCATTACATCCACGGTGAAACAAATAACATATGACACGCAACCCGATAGGTCATAACCAATACTCCATTTACCGATCAACACCCAATTACTCTTCCCGCTCGACTTTCTCTATGAATCCCCAATAGAACCGCACCACATGTGCCCATATCCAACAAATCATTCTCACAGCACAGAAAAGCAACTCATAGATCTCCCCAGATCACTAACAAGTTCAATAATGATCGAATCAACCTATCCCTCAACAATACAACTCGGGACCAACCAAGCTAATTCAAGCTAAATACGTAGCCACATCGGTCTGGCAACGAACTCAATACCAAGAAGGCATAAAACTGCTCCTTCCACTACCACAATTCCTGCCGGAGCCGTACGATATGGTGCTCGGCACCAAATCAATACCGAAATCCACAACCTCGCCCAGCGACATGCCCGGCCACAAGAAACGCATCCGAAAAGTCTCTCAACACCGCAACTGAATCAATGGTAGAAACCTCTGCACTGACATCCATCACGAAGGCCCACTTAAGAAAAAAAGTCCTTCCCAGCCGTCCGCTGGTCTTTGGAATACAAACCACTCTGCTAGAACGTAATCTGATGCACCTTGCCACACAACCTGTGGCATTTTCCGGCATAGCCCATAGCACAATAGTCTAGAACAACCCAACACTAAGACAACCAGTCTACACCCCAATATCATATCCAAAATCTAATATACCAAGCAAAGAAAGATCCACTCGAGCCTCCAAATCCCAATAGCCGCTAACGGTACCAATACACACGATCCACAACCACTACATAGTTTGTACCTGAGAACTCCAGTCTCCAACTCCGTATAGCACACGAATCACTGTACCTGATCCCAAATTCCGCCGTATGAATACATATTACACCTCGCGTACCCAATCATTCCACGAAAGATATTCTAAAATTCCCCTGTGCCATTAAACAAACTCAGATATCAGCAGTCGATCTAGCAAGAAAGTGCCGCAATACTACCGAAGTATCATCAATCTAATCACATTACCCTTCTTCCGAGACATATACTCTCGTCAAATCACTTCCATTTAGCAGTACCATTTCCTTGATTACCTGAGGCTACCCGTTGCCTAAGAATTTTATGAACTTCTTTTCAGAACTGAACTGTAACTCATCTAGCCAAGACCTTCCGTCAATCCCATCTAGAAGAAGAATCATTACACATTCCATGCTTCACATGCCCATAGAAAATATATTCATCTCCAAACCACGGTAAAACCCAACAAGGACTCTCTCCCCCAATTCCATGTGCACAAGCTAAACTGCCAGGACTGAATCCTTCTACCCAAACCAAGCTAAGCAAGCTGCCAAAACTCAAGAGCATTGCTGCAAAATGCCTGTAAGGCTCATTACCTCAAACACATACGAAGAATTAATCGTACCCTTACCATACCGACTCAGTCTACTATCAACCTATTCCATTTATCAAATTTCCCCTCTGATTCATCATCAACTTGATATTCTTCCTTGCTGTAGCACCACAATACCTCAACCCAGGTTTACACGAGACTCGAACATAAGACCACACTGTCTAAGACCCATAGGCCACCGAATACTCCCTCAAATGTTCCCAGAAATACCACATTCCAGAATACTTTACTTTGAAGAACTTCCTGCGAATCTGAATTCGCTACCATCACTTTCCAGATACTGATACATAGAATCCCATAATTAATATAAAATACCACAAGTCTTGACCTTTCCGATGAAAACACAGTCTCTGACCACCTACACAACCTTGAGACACCTGATTGTTACATGTAGAATCTTGAACACAATAAAACCATTCTCGAGAGTCATTCACTCTTATTCAACTGCAAATTACCCGACTTAACGAACATAACCACTCGTGCCTTATTAGCACTCCGACACCGCAGGATATGATCTCATTCAATACAAACGAACATATTCCTTCTCTATTCACTGAGCACTCTTTATCAACAACAGCTCAAGACATCCTATTATTTTCTCACATCTACGAAGCACCATATAACCTTTGTCAAAATTTTGCTTCAATCGTGCCATCCTCGGCTCAATTTCTGCAACCAGGGATCCGCCAGCATACCTCAAAACGGAACCAACATAGCACATAACCGTGCGATCAGCTAATCAACAGCAACCTCCCCAACTTGGCTCGAAGCCATATATCAGGACACACTCAATAACTCATAATGCTTCCACTCTAATGATGCCACCATATCATAGTGAGATTAAACTCAAATCATCTACTAGTTTGTGAAAACACAGATCATCTGGTACTGTAATCCTCTACAAATCTCGCATTTACCCCCACATCAGTTGAGCCCATTCTCTTAAGCAACCCGAATTGTTGAATTTCAACACGTACCCTTCAATTACACATGAAATCTTCTAACATACACATAATGATCATACCACTTAAGAACACTCCGCAGGAGATAACCCACCTGCTTCGCCTTAATTTAGTACTTCAGCATACCTTCCACTATCATATACGTTACACAGTCATTAGTCTTCCTGAGTCTGAACTCATACCACCACATGTATTGCACTTTACTTTCCAACTAGGAGACACGAAAATATTCTTCACGCGCCCATAATTTGGGCTACACACAAATCACAATAGAAATCGAACACTTATCCGTTCATCTATTATCCAGCAGACTTCTTCGTCACTATCAAGTCATATAGATACATCTCGCAGTACTAGCATACTCATCACATGGATATTCAACC